>NC_087206.1:99171169-99303669 GCF_015104395.2 Macrobrachium nipponense | reverse complement strand
TTCATAGAGCAGTAGAGAAGTTCATGCACCTATATTAATGCTGCAATATAAATATCTGGCCTGTACGTAACAGGAGCTCGGCCCCACCTACCCTGGACGTCCTCATCCAAGCACAGTTCATCTAAAATAAAAAAATTCACATGAGGCCCGCTAAAAAAAAAAAATAAAATAAAAAAAAACATATAAGCCAAATATAAAGGCTGCTTGTCCTCTGGACAGGTAAAGTTGATCATATTTCCACTAAGACAAACTCCAGATCCTCTCAAAAGCCAAAGGCGTGAAGACGTGGAAGCTTGCAGGCAAAAGGTAGATGGCTTCCATATCCAGACTATATCCATTATGGCTCATAGAAGCCACTCCACGAAGGCGCTTCCATGAAGAACTGGGGTATAACATAAATAGGTCATGTCGTTGGTCATTGAAAACGAGACATCCAACAATGATCAGTGAGAACCTCAACTCTTTTAGCCATTAACAACATCCTTGGAATGAACTAAACTAGAAACCACAGAAAAAGCCTCTTCATCAATTGTAGACATCCAATCTTTCATTACTACCCCGCATTCTGAACTTACAGCTAAAGAAAGCAATAGGATGCAATTTACCATTAAGTTTCTGCATAAGGCAGGCACATATTCCTTCCTGACTGGTATCAGTCACTAGGATGAATGGCAAACTGAAGTCTGAGAACTTCAATATCGGGGGATTTACTAAAGAATTTTTATTTTTTGAATAGCCAACTGCTGAGCTTCATCCTATGCAAACTGTAGATAATCCATTAAAACGTTCGGTAAGGGAGTTGGCAAAATAGAAAAACCCTTCACAAACCACCAGAAGAAGCCGCCCATTCCAAAGAAGGAACAGACCTGCTTCTAAGCCTTAGGGACAGGAAAATCTATGATAGCCCTAACCATATCTTCATTTACCCTAGCACTCTCCTTAGAAATAATATGACCTATATAAACTATCTGTTTCTTCAAGAAATCACATTTGACTGGTTTAGCTTTCAAATTGGCTAACCTAAGTCTTCCAAGAACTTCCCTGAGCATTTCCAAGTGTTCCTCTATGGCATCCATGATTACAAACATAGAATTCCCTAATAACCCATGCAAAACTGTATTCACTAACTTTATAAAGGTCGTAGGTTTACTAACAAACCAAAAGGCATCTGCATAAACTCATAATGCCCTTTAGGGATCGAAAAAGCAGTGAATTCACGACTATCTTTGCTAAGAGGAACCTGCAAAAAACCTTGCATGAGGTCTATCGATGCATAATATAACTTACCACCTATTTCCACGATTAGGTCTGGCAAGTACACTGCTGTACCTATCTGGAATAGTCTTCTCATTTAATATACAGAAATCCACACAGACTCAGACTGAGCCATATTTCTCAAGTACCGTTAACAATTGAAAATTAAAACCAGAGGAACTCGGCCTAATTATATCTTCCTCCCCACCACTTGCTCTACTGTTCTCTAATCTTAAAAGGAATCCTATACGAAGGCACATAAATGGGCTTTGTCTCCTCTTCGAGATGAACCTTGTTTTCCAACAAATTAGTTAATTCTAACTTATCCTCTTTCAGTGCAACTATATCTGCAAAATCAGCCAAAACATCACTTAATTGCTCTACATATTCTTTATAATCTGGATTGGCTAAATGATCCCTCAAAGCCAGTTTAGTAGCAACTGAATTGTCATATCAACCCATTTTTCAAAATCTAAGAGGTATGTGTTCCTTTGATAATTTCTATCTGTGTCATTACTGTTCAACAATTCTACCCGTGTACTTCCTATAGATACATCACTCACAGAAATCGTACTTGCTAATCCTTTGAGAATTTTGCTAGCTTCAATAATAGACACCTGTCTAGGCATTCTAGTACCATTCAACTGAACCTTCACTAAACTGGATATTCTGACTCTAAAGTAACATCATCAACCTAAATAGCATTATACATACTATCCTTATGGGCACCAGGACAATACCATCTTGAAACTGATTAATTATTCACCCCAGAATAAACATGATCATAAAAACTACCCTGATTAGTACCACCCCTATCAACATTACCCATTTTGTCAATACCCAATACGGGACAAAAACCCAAGGAACCCCAACAGTTATACCTCCAACCCCAGTATGTATGGAGATTTTATTACGCTGGCATGCAGGGTGACCCAATGAAATCCTATTTCCCAAAGCTGCACCTTTTATAACCAAAGCTGATTCTATAGTTAACCAGTTACCCAGGAAAAAACACGTATTAGCTGAACCCAAAACATTCAAATTATGCACTTGCACACCGCAAACCTTTTCCTTGGTAGGATTTAATGAGAAAACTTCAATTGATAAAATCATAATGCAACAAATTAACCAACACTCCTTTATCGATGAATATTAAAATAATTGAATCAAGCACTGTCACTTTCACCACATTTTTATCTAATTTCCATCCTCCAAAAGAGCAATATGACATGAACAATTGACCCTTACCTCTTTGACTGACTGGCCTCCCCTCGAATATTCCCCTTTATGACCTACCTCTCATGAGTTATCAAAACTCTGAAAAGCAGGTCGAACACCATTCCGTTTAAGAGAGGGATCAGAGCGTCTACACCTAGTACAGTATTTAATTCTGCAAAACCTCTTTATATGCTCTATCCTATTGCAGTTAAAACAACTGGACTGTGGCATCTGATCCACAAATATCCTATCACTAATAACTTTGGCAACAGGGCCACTGAAAGCAATATTAGGCCCTCTGCCAGTTTCTACTCGCCTGCATAAATTGCCAGATGCAAAGGTTGAATCCCCTTTCGGTACCCTAGCAGAAAAAGTGCTAACACCTGGCGGGCAGTTTGGCATATACCTACGAACCTCAGAAAAAATTAATGCCTCATCAGATGTAGTCTATATTCCTATTAAAACTATTTACATGCATCGAAAAACAAAACAACTTCTGAAAATTATCCAAGGAAATAGTGTCATCATTTACCCATACAGACCCTTTCAATTTTCCAACTAAGTCTCGAACTAAAATCAACCTCGGACTGCTGACTACCCCTGATTAATAAAATTCCCTTAAACCACCCATAGGCTATCCTAAGAAATTCTTGGAGATCTGATCAAGTCCTGCAATTGGCAAATTCCTGACCCATTCTTAAAGTCTGAGACTCAGCTAATCTGAACGCCTCTCTGTCGTCCGTAATTCCCTCAACATTTAGAAAACTATTAATATTCTCAATAAAAGTCTGCACTGGTTGAGACAATACACCATCCACGATTCCTTGGAACGGATGAATTTCTGCCATAATTCTAGCCCTCTTCTCCTTCAAACACCTTACTAAACTTTGCGCTTTCTCGAAAGCACGATCCAATTCCCTCTTGGCTGATTACAAATACAAAAAAGTTACAAAAAAAAACAATCTCAAAAAAACAAAATTTTTTTTATTTCCAACTTACTAAAAAAAATTCACAAATAAAAAGATAACTACAATAAATGAAAAGAGTCCCTCTAAAAGTTCCAACACAAGAAAAAAATCCACAAAATCAATCTCCCTTGCAAAAAAAAAAAAAAGAACAAATAAATAAATACAATCCAAAAAATCAATCTCCCTTGCAAAAAAAAAAAAAGAAAAAAATCCACAAAATCAATCTCCTTTACAAAAAAAAGTAATAAATCCACAAAATCAATCCCCCTTACAAAACAAATATATAATAAAAAAATCCATAGAAATCAAACTCCCTTTTATCCCAGCAACTAATCCGCAATAAATTCACGACTACTCCGGAAAAAAAAAAAAAAAAAAAAAAACACGCCATGGGCTAGGAGCAGAGCTGATCACATTATCAAGGGCATACACACCCAATCTTCTCCAAATCTTCTCCAAGCAATGTGGAATGCCATAGACAAGAGCACGAACTCTCTGATAAGACACTCCCGATTAAGGAAGATCCCACCATCATCTGTCATTCAAGTGACGACCAAGCAAAGCAAAAGATGACCTTCATGCCCTGGTCACGTTGTTCCCTCAATTACGATCATGCCCAACAGCAATGTTCCGAGCGGAGTGGAATGACCAGCGAGAGCTGAGCATTTCCATTTCGAAGAATGTAACGTCAACGTACAAAACTGTTCGACACTTCCACTTTTCGATCTCCTGGACTGAGATTCTGCAAAGTTTTCACAGATCAGCAAATAGTCAACTAAGTTCATGCCATATACGTAATATATATTTTATAATATATAATATATATATATATATATATATATAATATATATAAGATATAAATATATATATATATATATATATATATATAGATATATATAAATATATATATATCTATATATATATATATATTTTATATATATATATATATGATATATATATACTTATATATATATATATATATATGTATATATAATATTATATATATATAAATATATATATATATATATATATATATATATTATATATATATGTATACATAAATACATACATACAATATATATATATATATCGATATAGAATAATATAATAAATATTATAAATGTAAAGATATACAATAGATACTTCTACTAAGTACGGCTGCTCACGATGTTTGAGCACATCATGACAGACTGTTATACAAATATGCTTCACTTTTCATTAAACTCCTAAATTCAGCGGTTATCTATTGATGGTGTATTCGCAATCTTATAATTTTAACGAGACCTCCTGACGTCAATACATACCTCCAGATCAAAGCCAAACACATAACACACAGCCCAGACTCATTAGGTGCGGATATGTTGACTCACTTCGAATATTTGACGCCACAAATTCGGTTTCTCAAAGGCGCAAGGCACCTAATTAGTTTAGGCTGAGGTGACGACGCTAAAGGCTAAACCATATGAATTACAGTGTAAATGAAATGGGATTCCATTTCATTTACACTGACGTCAGCGCACTGAGTTAACTGAATTCATAACACCGATTGGATTGCCAAGAGAATACAATGGGATCATAAATGTTACACTTACATAATGTATTATAAATAAATCTGAACAGATTAGAATTATGAGTTTAAAAAAATACTGACTTCGAATAACGTTCGTTCTTTTAAGGAATACCATTTTTAAAACCACTCGTATGACGAAAATATAATAACATGATTTCATAATTTTTAAGCACGAAAAAATGAAGGCTAAAAGCGGAAAAAAATAATTGAGTGAGTTAAAAACTGTATTCCCCAGAAAAAATTTCAAGAATTTCAACAAAAATGGCATCGATACATAAAAAAAGAGAGACAACCTGGGCAGTAGGAGTGGTGCAAATAACGTCTGTACTAATATTTAGTTTTAAGATCCAAATAATTTTAAAATGTATCCTCTTGGGTAAATGATTTGTTAAAATCAAACACGTTTGAAGCTGATTTAGTTAGCCGTTGTCCTGAGGACATTAAGCCTTTTCTATGGGTCAGATATGTTGACGATATCTTTTTGATTTATAAAGGTAGTGTTATTCAGTTTAACCGTTTTTTAGAATTTGTTAACAACTTGATGCCATCCATTAACTTTTCAGTTGAATTTGAGGTCGACAATATTTTACCATTTCTGGACGTTCTGGTTCACCATGACCCTGTTACTTTTAAATTTACATTTAGTGTATACGGAAAAGATACCAACGCAGAAATGTACATTCATTTTTATTCATACCATAGCCAACGTATAAAGTCTAATGTAATCGTCAACATGGTAACGAGAGGGCTTCGGATTTTTTATCCACAGTACACAGACAAGGAAATGTTACATATAAGAGAGGTTTTCACGAGACTGGGATACCCAAAATATTTTATTGACCAAGCGTTTACCAAGGCTAGAAAAAACTTTTATAATCCACCGACTGGGAAATATGAATTCAAAAGTAGTCAGTGTATTCCGCTTCCTTATCATCATAGTTTGGAAAGAGTGCAACATGTCTTAAAACAGAATAGGGAAAATAGGTTGGATTTAGCTTTTAGGTATAATACCTCGTTAAAATCAAAGTTAATTAGGAATCATGAAAAAGAAAGGAAAGATGATGTAAGATTGCAATAAGTGTTATTATGGGGAATCAGGCAGGGGATTAGGTATAAGATTAGAGGAGCATAAGCGATCATGTAGGATGGGATCGAAATATAGTACAGTTGCCAGACACACGTTAGAGTTGGGAATGAAATTGACTGAGAAGGGGCGAGAGTAATTTACAAAGATAATAACGTAAGTAGACGCAGAGTAGTTGAAGGGGCTCTTATAAATATTTTAAACGTGTTTGATTTTAATTAAGAAATCATTTACCCAAGAGGATACATTTTTAAATTATTTGGTTCTTAAAACTGTAAATATTAGTACAGACGTTATTGCACCACTCCTACTGCCCAGGTTGTATCTCTTTCTCCTGCCCAGGCATTGGAAGGAAGAACCCCCATTGCAGGTGCCGATGCTGAAGTTTTGGATGGGAACAGCCGAACACACAGAGGTAGTTCAACCACGACGATCGGCTCGTCTTTTGGCCAGACATTTGAACGAGGGAATAACATGATTGAGATAGTTTGTTTTGGTTTTAATCTCCCTTGGAGAAGTTCCAGAATCCTGCCTGTCCTTCGCAACTTTTTTGTATATTTTTTGAAAAGGAAAAATCAGTACGGCTGATGAGGTCTACTGATCAAGTAGACGAAAGCTCCCGTCTTTTATGTATTTTTAATACACATCTTACATAAGTGTGGACTTTTATTACTTCAATACACACACACACACACACACACACACACACACACACACACACACATATATATATATATATACTTTTAGGGCACAATTTTTCACGGATACAACATTCATTGAAAAGAATGGCTTTTTCACTGTTAACCAGCTTTTTTTTTAAACTGATTCATATTTTCTAATTATTTTCTTCACTTCATTGTTCAGGTTACTAATGGACACATAATGGGGTTCTTCCATTTACTCCAGTATTTTTACAAAAACGCGACAGCTGTTTCGTCAACCTATACGTATTGACGTTATCAAGCGTACTGATACAAATATGTTGTTGTTTAAGATTAAGCTGGCCTTGTGTCAGCACGGGCTCTTGCTCGTAGAGCAGCCCGTATTTTACAAATATGAGCCTACATGCGTTTTGTGACGTCATGAGGACGGAAAGGTAGTACAATTGCCAGATACCTAGTTTTAAATATTTACAAAAGACTATAGTGAAACATAAAATAAGACAAATAAATAAATATGTTAACAACAGAAATTAAATCAAAAGTTGAAAGTAAGTTATTATAATTATACACATTATACATAAATATATATTAATTACATATATGTTTAATTAACTAAATGTCAGTGTGCGCTCCTGTCCGCGTGTGGTGGTTTTGTTCCACGCGGTTGAAGGGCTGCCTCCTACACGATGTTAAGGATGTTAAGGTTGCATGGCGATGCTGACTGCTTCTGATATTAATAAACGATTGTAGTTGCCTTCCTTGTGTATTATTTTGGTGTTTGTGAGAAGTTCTTGTAAGGATGGTTTTTTATTGTGGGTATCCACGAAGTGCTGGTGAATAGCGCCTTGGTTTCTATGGGCCTGCATGCGACGTCTGAGTGTAGTGGTTGTGTGTCCGATATAGCATTTTTGGGGGGACTGACATTGCTCGTCAGCACAGACAAACTTGTATACTATATCAGATTCAACCTCTTTCTCCGTCGATGGAGCCGTACTATTTTTCATTACCAGTGAGGCCGTAAGGTTTGGCTTACAGTAAATTCTTGCTGTTATTTTGTTTATATGGTGCTAGGGGGTGGTTTCCTCTTCGCAGTATACAAGGATGGCTTTCCTTTCATCTTCGTGGTGTTTGTTGTATGTTATCTGATGGTATATCACTATTTCTTTGTCTTTGTCTTGTGTGTTGTCCCTCGGGGTCGGGTTATACAAAGCCTCTAATCTCTTTTTGACAACTTGCTGGTTTATCCCTTGATTCTCTTTCCTTTTCCTTTCTGTTTGAAAAACACACTGCCCGAATCAAGAAACTGTAACTCCGCCCACAACTACTCAATTTTGCATATAATGTAGCAAAAGACTTGTTCCAAGTCCTGGTTTTAACTCGTCTTCTTACGAGATTTTAAGATATATATATATATAATATATATATATATATATATATATATATATATATACATATATATATATATATATATATATATATATATGTATATATATATATATATATATATATATATATATATATAATATAATATATACTATATATATATACTATATATATATATATATATATATATATACTTATATCAACTATACGGCATTCCATTGGAGTGTGGTATGTGTATTATATATATTATATATATATATATATGATATATATATATATATATATATATATATATATATATATATATATATATATATATATATAGATATATATATTAATGCAATGGAAAGGCCGTATATTGATATAGTATATATATACTATATATATTGTATAATAAACATAACATATATATAGATATATATATATATATATATATATATATAGTAAATAAAAGGAGCCATAAAAAACACAAAAAAATGTAGAGAGAAAGTACTATATTTCAGAGACTGCTGTCTCTCTCTTCAGGTATATGAATGAGAAAAGTTTACAGAAAAGGTGGTATTTATACAAGAGATTCGTCCACAAGTAAGCCATTTAGGTCACCCCCGCTGATAATCTTCCTTTAATCTTCTTAAGCGTTGGTTGAATGAACACTGCGTCGACGATGTCCGATGTCCAATTCCCTTTTTGAGATGTTCATTACCTGCTTCTCTTTTATTAAGGCCGATTCCATCATTTGACTCTTGTACCGGCAGTTGCTGCTATAAATTACACGTGACATATTCCAGTTTATTCTATGGTTATGTTCATGTTATATGGTTGAAAATAGCTGAGTTCTGTTGTCCATACCTAACTGACCGTTTTGTGTTGTATTAATCTCTGGGGAAGTGATTTACCTGTAAATCCGATGTAAGATTGGTCACAGTCCTGGCATGGGATCTTATATACCCCAGAGTCTTTGGGCGATGTCTTTTGTTGGACGTTAATCAGGGATTTGGCGCAAGGTATTTGGGTAGGTAAATGCAAAAGGGTTGGATTTCCCAAGGGTGTGAGTTACTCTCTTAATCGTCTCCAGGTGGGGAATTTTTATTTTATTGTTGGGTGTGTCTCTGGTCTTGTCTTTAGGGGGTCGTAGAAAATTACGTTTGCTTTTTGAATTGCTTTCTCAATTATATGGTCAGGATACTTTAAAGATGAAAGTTGCTTGCGAATTGGTTCAAATTCTTTTCCAGGAAATCTGGGGAACAAATTCGTAAGGCTCTTAAGAATAGGTTGCTAGCTACACCTATCTTGATAGTATTGTCATGATAGCTAAAGTAGTGAATATATGAAAGTGAGAACGTTGGTTTTTCTGTATATGGTAAATTTGTATTCTGTCGTGTCTCTGATTATTAAACATCAAGAAAAGGAATTTTGTTGTCTGTTTCCCATTCAACTTTAAATTTGATGCTGGGCACTAATGCGTTTAATTTTGAGAGGAATTCATTAAAATTACCCCACTTATTATCCCAAAATGTTAGTATGTCATCCACGTATCTCATCCACAGCATGTGTGGGTTTTATTGCATTTATTACTGTAGTTTCAAAGTATTCCATGTACAGATTTGCTAAAATAGGACTTAAAGGACTACCCATACTACACCCGAATTTTTGCTTGTAGAATGATTCCCCGAATGAAAATACGTTAGTAGATGCACATAATTCAACTAACATTATTATTTTGTCAAGTGCCAAAGGGAAATGATCTGAATAGGGGGATAATTTTTCCCTTAAAAACTGAAGAACGTCCTGTACTGGTACTTTTGTGAATAGGGAGTCTACGTCAAGGCTTAAAAGTTTTTATGTTGTGAAGTATATATTGCTTCTCTGAATTTGTGACAAAGTCTTCCGAATGTTTGATGTGACTGGGAGAAAAAGTGCCTAAAAAGGAGAAAGGAGGCCAGCTAACCATTTAGAAATTTTGTAATTGAAAGCTCCGGCGCATGAAACGATGGGTCTGAATGGAAGATTGTCTTTGTGAGTTTGGGAAGACCATAAAAGTAGTGGTAATTTAGGATTAATTACTTTAAATTTCTCTAATAGTTCAATACCTTCTTTTTGTCTTGGCCAATTAATCTTACTTTCCGAAAAAATTCTGTGGAACGTTCTGGATGGGGATTTTTTCGTCAGTTTTTCGTAGTATTTGTGTCGCTAAGGAGCTGGTTGATTTTGTCGAGGTAGAAGTCTTTGTCCATTATTACAATTTTGCCGTCTTTGTCGGATCTACTTATTATAACATCTAACTTTTTTAGCGAGTGGATGGCTATCATGAATCTGCGGGGAACAGGATATTTCTTATGAAGGTCAGTTAAAGCATTTAGTAACACTCCTTTTAAACATATCTCTTCACGGCTGTAGTTTTTGTCAGATATGAATTTATCAAAAGCCACTATGACAAAAACTACAGCCGTGAAGAGATATGGTTAAAAGGAGTGTTACTAAATGCTTTAACTGACCTTCATAAGAAATATCCTGCTTCCCCGCAGATTCATGATAGCCATCCACTCGCTAAAAAGTTAGATGTTTATAATAAGTAGATCCGACAAAGACGGCAAAATTGTAATAATGGACAAAGACTTCTACCTCGACAAATCAACCAGCTCCTTAGCGACACAAATACTTACGAAAAACTGACGAAAAATCCCCTCCAGAACGTTCCACAGAATTTTTTTCGGAAAGTAAGATTAATTGGCCAAGACAAAAGAGTATTGAACTATTAGAGAAATTTAAAGTAATTAATCCTAAATTACCCTACTTTTATGGTCTTCCCAAAACTCACAAAGACAATCTTCCATTCAGACCCATCGTTTCATGCGCCGGAGCTTTCAATTACAAAATTTCTAAATGGTTAGCTGGCCTCCTTTCTCCTTTTTTAGGCACTTTTTCTCCCAGTCACATCAAACATTCGGAAGACTTTTGTCACAAATTCAGAGAAGCACATATACCACTTCACAACATAAAACTTTTAAGCCTTGACGTAGACTCCCTATTCACAAAAGTACCAGTACAGGACGTTCTTCAGTTTTTAAGGGAAAAATTATCCCCCTATTCAGATCATTTCCCTTTGGCACTTGACAATAATAAAGTTAGTTGAATTATGTGCATCTAATAACGTATTTTCATTCGGGGAATCATTCTACAAGCAAAAATTCGGGTGTAGTATGGGTAGTCCTTTAAGTCCTATTTTAGCCAATCTGTACATGGAATACTTTGAAACTACAGTAATAAGTGCAATAAAACCCAAAACATGCTGTGGATGAGATACGTGGATGACATACTAACATTTTGGGATAATAAGTGGGTTAATTTTTAATGAATTCTTCTCAAATTGAAACGCATTAGTGCCCAGCATCAAATTTAAAGTTGAATGGGAAACGACACAACAAAATTCCTTTTCTTGATGTTTTAATAATCAGAGACACGACAGAATACAAATTTACCATATACAGAAAACCAACGTTCTCACTTTCATATATTCACTACTTTAGCTATCATGACAATACTATCAAGATAGGTCTAGCTAGCAACCTGTTCTTAAGAGCCTTACGAATTTGTTCCCCAGATTTCCTGGAAAAGAATTTGAACTAATTCGCAAGCAACTTTCATCTTTAAAGTATCCTGACCATATAATTGAGAAAGCAATTCAAAAAGCAAACGTAATTTTTCTACCGACCCCCTAAAGACAAGACCAGAGACACACCCAAACAATAAAAATAAAAACAAAAAATTCCCCACCTGGGGGGACGATTAAGAGAGTAACTCACACCCTTGGGAAATCCAACCCTTTTGCATTTACCTACCCAAATACCTTAGCCAAATCCCTGATTAACGTCCAACAAAAGACATCGCCCAAAGACTCTGGGGTATATGAGATCCGATGCCAGGACTGTGACGCCAATCTTACATCGGATTTACAGGAATAAAATCACTTCCCCAGAGATTAATACAACACAAACGGTCAGTTAGGTATGGACCAACAAGAACTCAGCTATTTTCAACCATATAAATGAACATAACCATAGAATAAACTGGAATATGTCACGTGTAATTTATAGCAGCAACTGCCGGTACAAGAGTCAAATGATGGAATCGGCCTTAATAAAAGAGAAGCAGGTAATGAACATCTCAAAAAGGGAATTGGACATCGGACATCGTCGACGCAGTGTTCATTCAACGCAAAACGCTTAAGAAGATTAAAGGAAGATTATCAGCGGGGGTGGGTTACCTAATTGGCTTACTTGTGGACGAATCTCTTGGTATAAAATACACCTTTTTCTGTAAACTTTTCTCATTCATATACTGAAGAGAGAGGACAGCAGTCTCTGAAAAATATAGTACTTTTTCTCTCTACTTTTGGGTGTTTTTATGGGCTCCTTTTATTAATGGAATTCTGTTGTTACAGAACACTTTTAACCAGTCAATATATATATATATATAATATAATATATATATATATATTATAATATATATATTAATATTATAGTATGTATGTTATATTACATACATATATATATTACATAACAATAATATATTATATATGTATAATATAATACATATATTATATCTATATTATATATATATTATATTATTAATATATACAAATATTATAAATATATATAAATTTCCCCTGAAATTTTATATAAATATAGATATAAATTTATATCCCTATATAATATATATTAGATTAATTTATCTAATATATAAATTTAATATTTAATATATTATATTAATATATATTCTATTATTATATACTATATATATATATATTATATATTATAAATGGTCCCCTGAAATTGACTCCGTCCCTGATGAATCACAATCGGGTAACGTTACTCACCCAGTTGTACAATAACAGAGAAAAACGCTGTTTGAATAGAATAATAGATAAGACTCTTTAAAAGTTTACTGCAGCCGATGCAGCAATACTTTTCAATAATGATATAGATAATACCATCACAGCGTTCATCCAAGTACATGTAATGCCGTATGCAGGCTTTCCAATTTAAATCCAAACTTTATCCATACACCATCTTCCTTGCCTGAAATCACACTTTTTTTCCTGTGAGGTTGTCTGCCGTCTTACGCACTCAGTCAGAATCCTACCACAAACTTTCAGTGGTGATTGACCTCCCATGATTCTTACTGTAAAGCACTGGATTATATTCTGGAGCTTGTACTGCAGCATCGCAAGAGCTTTCTAAGACTTCGGTTAAACCTCTCCATTCTAGCATTGTTCAATTCTTCCTCTCCTCTCTCTTTCACATTTAAAAAAAATCTTCAAATTGCTAAATCAAATGATTGCAGAATGCATTCTTGTAAAACAGCATCTGTCCATTTGAATGCTATTTTGGAATCCATTTACTCATTAACTTTCCTCTCAGCATTGGACTCCTTATAGAAATTTTATAGTAATTTCCTTCATTCTCTTCCCTCATGTTTTTCTAGTTCATCTCCCTCTTGTGTATATATATATATATATATATATATATATATATATATATATATATATATATATATATATGTATGTTTATATATACATATATATAGTATATATATACTTATATCAACTATACGGCTTTCCATTGCAATTATATATTTATATATATATATATATATATATATATATATATATATATATATATATATATATATATATATTTAAAGCTTCAAGATTTTATGTGGGTCCAATGTAATCTATAATATGAATGCCCAAGATGCCTTGGTACTTATATTGGCTCAACACGGAGATTGTTGCAAGTCCGTTATTATAGTCACATGGGACTCAGCTATAGGACGGGATCCAGGATATCGAATCCCGAACTCTCGAGTATTCGAACACATGCCTAAAAATGCAAGATTTCCTATGGAAAAAACACATTTTTCTATCCTTACCTCAACAACCCAAGCATGCCTTTCTAACTACACTTGAGTCACTTTACATTAAACACCTGTCAATTTAAACAATTACGTCTCTGCCACTCCCCTTTCGTTGGCTGAAGTGTAGTTTGGTCGGTCCTCACGTTTCTAGTCATTTTGCTCTTGTTCTCTGAACTGATAGGTAGTCTTTTAATACTTCTAAGCTTCTTTTAATAATTCATATTTTTGGATTGTACCTTTTACTTTAATTTACTGTTTTTTTTAAAAAGAATAAAATTTTTATTCCAGACTGATGATGTGCCAATGTTTTGGGCACGAAACGTCTCTAAATAATAAACTTATCATGTAAGCTGTTGTCTTGCTGGAACCCCTGGTTGGAATATATATATATATATATATATATATATATATATATATATAATATATATTATATATATATATCTATATTAATACACATACCACACTCCAATGGAATGCCGTATAGTTGATATAAGTATATATATATATATATATATATATATATATATATATATATATATATATATTTATATATATATATATATATATATATATATATATATATATATATATATATATATATATATATACTTATATCAACTATACGGCATTCCATTGGAGTGTGGTATGTGTATTAATATATATATATATATATATATATATATATATATATATATATATATATATATATATATATATATATATATTAATGCAATGGAAAGCCGTATAGTTTGATATAAGTATATATATCTATATATATGTATATAAATAAACACTAATATACTATATATATATATTATATATAATATATATATATTTATATAATATATATACACAAGAGAGATGAACTAGAAAAAACATGAGGGAAGAGAATGAAGGAAATTACTATAAAATTTCTATAAGGAGTCCAATGCTGAGAGGAAAGTTTATGAAGGTAAATGGATTCCAAAATAGCATTCAATGGACAGATGCTGTTTTTACGAGAAATGGCTTCTGCAATCATTTGATTTAGCAATTTGAAGATTTTTTTTGAATTTTTTTTTAAAAAAAAAAAATGTGAAAGAGAGAGGAGAGGAAGAATTGAACAATGCTAGAATGGAGAGGTTTAACCGAAGTCTTAGAAAGCTCTTGCGATGCTGCAGTACAAGCTCCAGAATATAATCCAGTGCTTTACAGTAAGAATCATGGGAGGTCAATCACCACTGAAAGTTTGTGGTAGGATTCTGACTGAGTGCGTAAGACGGCAGACAACCTCACAGGAAAAAAAGTGTGATTTCAGGCAAGGAAGATGGTGTATGGATAAAGTTTGGATTTAAATTGAAAAGCCTGCATACGGCATTACATGTACTTGGATGAACGCTGTGATGGTATTATCTATATCATTATTGAAAAGTATTGCTGCATCGGCTGCAGTAAACTTTTAAAGAGTCTTATCTATTATTCTATTAACAGCTTTTTCTCTGTTATTACAACTGGTGAGTAACGTACCGATGTGATTCATCAGGAGGAGTCAATTTCAGGGACATTTTGCAATAAGTTATTATAGAAAGTAAGTAAAACATGGAACGCATAGCACTTAGCATTATATACACTACGTATTATAGGTATAAATCAATGTTGGGTGTAGTTAAAATCTTGTAGTGGCCAACGTTTCTCTCAGTACCATCCGAGTATGATCACTGCAGTGGGTCAGAGTAGGCTGTAGATGTCATCAATGGATGAATAAATTAAGCCAGCCTTTCTGCTGGCATGGGCTCTTGGTTTTCAGCAGCCCGTAACTGATGATGGATATTTGTATTCTTCACCACGGATACGATTTGACTCAGTTTAACCACTGGGCCAGTATTAAAAGGGTAGCGAGAGAAAAAGGGCTATAGCAGCAAGTGCCACGGCCTTCAATGCTCTCAGGGAGAATGAGCGAGGTGATCTCGCTGTAGTCCGGGCAACAATAGTAAAAGCTTTTGAGATCACCCCGGACTGATGGAGGCAGAGATGGAGAGGTTTACTGAAGGAGGCTGGCCAGTCTTGGTCAGAGTGGGTGGCCATGATGACTCCAGCAGTTTGCAGGTGGCTTGAATGCTGTGGGTGGGCTGACACCTAAGATACCCACCATCCTCAACTCAGTTCCTTTGGGAAGAAAATCCATCCCTCCTACTGCTAACTCCCAACCATCCAAATGCCCAAGTCATCCTCCAAAAAAGCCTGCTTGTACCCACTGCCATAAACCAGGGCACTCAACAGAGTAGTGTCATCACAAAGTGGAACCTCAGTAGAAGGCTCCAATCAAGTCCCCAAATGGAGATTGCCAGCATCAACACTCCTCCAGACCTTGGACCAAGAACAATAGGCCTGTTCCCTCATCAGGGGCAGTGTGATGGAGGGATTTTAGTACCAGTTATTGCACTGCCTGTAAGCTACCCATGCCACTGCTATGCCAGTTACAAGCCCTTCTTCACTAGGCCCTCCAGCTAAGGGTGCCGTCTCTGTGGCACCTCCACGTTAGATATCCCACTTGCCGAATCAAAGCAGCTGACGACTCCAGTGTGCAAATGTCTATAATAAGGGAAGGTAGTATCCCATATGGAGCTAAGGTTGATTGACACAAGCTTGTCATGATTGAGATTCTCAACCATCTAAAGATAATATTTCCTACTGTCCAGTTGAGGGTCACATGACTTCACTGATCTAAAATATGTGCGCTGGCGGTAGTGACCTACAACCCTGGAGGTTATGGCGTCCTCCTGGGACAAGATTCCAAGTTCTTTTCTAAGTATGGATGATCCAAGGGCACAAACCCTTCAATAGCTTATACAAGCACCAACGGTGCTCATAGACCTACCTTTAAATCACTGCCAGTGCCATTGGGGGAACCTGGGCAGTTTCATGCTTCACCATCATGGACATTGAGCCCATTTTAGATACCATGCCCATGCCTGGCACTGAATTAGTGCCAATGCCAGAGCAAAGCTTGAATCTCCTTCCCGGAGATCCCAATCCGGGCCACCATTAGGAACTTCACTGGATCCTCATGACCGCAGTGGACGCTTACCCAAAGGTGCGGCCTCGTAACCCGTGACTGAGTTGGTCACCCCAACTTGCTGACCAGTCCTTGAGTAAGGACTCTGCCAATTAAAACTTGGCCAAATAACCCAAGGAACTGAGGCAGTTTATGATATGACTGGTAAAGAATACAGCTGTTCCTGTTGTTGCAGCAACTGGCACTCATGCATTTTCCTCGAATTTCGGTCCCCCAAGTCCTGCTACAATGCCATCGAACCGACCTTGGAATGGTCCAAGGAAGTAAGGGACAAAGGGTCGAAGCTCCAAGTATCCTGAGAGGAAGAGCCATTAAACTATTCACAATAGTGCCTTGGCATGGCGCCATCTTTTTTGGGAGAATTCTGGCCCTTCTATCCAGAAGAGGATGTCAGGTTCTTTCATTATCATTCCTGTAATTGTCTCTATTTGTACCCTTCTCTCTCTTTACCTTTAACATTTCCTTTTCATCTTTTTTTACACCCTCTTAAGTCAGCCTTCTTTAATTCCTGCTCTGCCTATGTGGAGTGCCATTTGTCAGAGTCTCTGGTACTGTAGGTCGATTAACATTTGTGAAAACGCCACCAAAGGCATAATTCGTGTGACACTAAAGTATGACAGATTTTTTCTCTTCTAGCAAAGTGCCATGGCTAAATGATGAGCCTTGCACTTCTCAAGTTATGTTCAGAGGTGTTGCGCCCACTGTACAGTCTTTTTCGACGCCCAAGGCATTATCAAATGTACCTGATACCCTCCTTTGTGATAAGAATACATATAGCCAGTATAAGGGCTATCAATTAACTTTTGGCATACTAATTAGAAATTTTGTTTAAAGCAGTGCTGATTTCCAATTCATTAATTTTGATATTATTTTGTGTAATGAAATATCCCCAAGTCCACGACTCTATGCTTTCCCCTGTTTCAGTATTCATGAATGATAAATATTCAGGCAAAGCTCTTACTGTCCGATCAGTTAGAAAACCACAGCAGTGGTAACATGCCATTCATTTTCATATTTATAACACTGACACCTGTCATGTGTAACTGCTAGGAATAATTCTTGCCATGAAGCAGTTTGAGGCTTATCACGCCGATCATAAATTCCTCTAGTAATCTTATCTGATCCTAACCTCTTAAGGTACCCGACCACTTTTTGTAATCAAAATAAGCACCTTATGTCATACTGCATCGACCTCCAAGATTACAACTGGATAAAAAGATAGGGGACTCCCCATCCCCCCCAAGAGCGAGTGCCATGTACTGGCCCATTGTTTAACTGACCCATTCCGTAGCATAGAGCCTTCCCTCCTGAATTCTATCCTTTCTTATGAGTTTGTATATTCTCGGATGAGAACTATTACGTATTGTATAGCTAAACAACTGATTTGATAGTTGGCACTTGTTATAAGCGTCTCCCTTATGGCACAGGGCTGTTACTGTACGAACCCGTGGGTCCACTAACCACCCACGAATGCACTGTATCACTTCTTCAAGGCTGACTAATAGCATGTCCTTGTCTTATGGTGTAAAGCTAACAGTATAATCCATGACAGAGTTAAGCTAACCATATTAACCCTATATTTTAAGGTTTAGTATAATTATACAAGTTATGATTACTAGTTATTTGCTCATATTAATTATATGCTGCTGTTCTATTAAATGACTATTGTACAATATAACCTTTTCAAAGAATATTTTAATTGCCTTTATTCAGTCATATCAATTTTGATGCTTCATCAATCTTTAGCAGCAATGTAATTTCATGGTTACTCTTTATGGTTTCTGTGAGTAAAGTAACAGAAAATGTTGATGTCACGTAAATTTAACGTTCGCAGAATCTTCCTTTGCTATATTTTTTGTGTACTATTACTTGAAGGTTGTGGAAGTGAATTAAATATCATCCACAATGGCTATTTTCGTCATTGGTTGGGATGCCTTCTCGAATGGGGAGGTGTGATAAGCGTACCTTAATTTACTCCATCTCCTCTTATGTAAAATAAGAGACAGATGTACTAGAAATTAAATATAACCTTTTGGTGAATATAAAATATATTCCATAAAAAAAAAATTGTAAACCAAAGGAATGTAAACAGATCGACGGCAGGGAACAAGTTTCAGAATGTCGTTATAAGAGCAATAATATCAAGAAGAATAGGTATTGGGAACCAATAGTATTCCATCCCCACTTCCCATGCAAAAACTCCTTGTATGATATAAAAATGAACACATTAGATTTTAATAATAAATTTAGCCTGAACTTCGAAGAAGAGATAAAGTCGGCTCTTGAAAGGAGTTATGCTTACAAGTTAAAATGGGGAAGGCAGGAAAGCTCAGCAGCAATAGGAACGAGCTGTCCCCTAAATTGGCATCCTTAGGAATATTAATTTCCATAGAATATACGATGGATGTAATCTTGAAACCCAGTAAATGCAAGAAGGATCATGCGCTGACTGTGATGTCGACATCCATGTCTTTAATTATATTACTTCTAGTACTACAAAACGCAGGGAATAAATATCTTCGAAATTTTGGATAAATTACCAAAGTTAATGTTCTCAACATAAGAATGTGGAATCTTTCATGGTAGAGTTCCAAAACTTTCGAAAAAAAAGGGAACCATTTGTTTTTTATGTCAGGAGCTTCTTACCCCTAGATTTAGGACACTATCATTATAGGACTCGCGTTAAGAAAAAGATGATTTTCTTTGTTTCCCTCCGTTACTTGGTCTACTTCAAGAGGGTAATTTACCGCTTTCGGTGAGGTAAAATATTCTTCCTTCAAGCTTCATTCTTTTGCTCTCATCAAGGCTAAGCTTAACAAAGGCACCAGGTTGTTCTTGCCATTGGGCACGCATAGAAAAATGTAGCTGTAGCCTGAGGCTTAACATTCCATAAATAAACTAACAATCCATTGCCTGTACCATTGTGGCGGAATCACAAGCTCAAAAACAAGCTGCAGAATCCCCCCCACATATACCTAATCAGTCCAGCTGCCAAAATCCACCCTCAATCACACTTTCTTCTTTACACAACAAATACAGCAGGACAATTGACCTACACCTATACAAAACAAAACAAAAGCAAAACACATGTACCAACCAACACCATACAAAAACAAACGAAAAAACAAAGCACATGTACTTACCAATCAATCCAGTTACTCAGGGCTATCCTGTGCTGTCCGCTGGTCGAGGTCACAGAGATATAAACAACAAAAACAACAACAACCAAGAACCACAACACCACAACCCAACACCCAAGGACTACAACCCAACAACAACCAAGGTCAACAATAACACAACAACCACTAAAGAACACAACCACAACTCAACAACAACAACCAAGGAACACAACCACAACCTAACAACACAGCAAACAACCAAAAAATCACAACAGCACATGCACAACAACTCTAAACAAACAACACCAACCTAACAACCATAACAACAAACCAATAACACACAAAAACTCAACTAACTCCCAATGCCTTCAAAGAACTCTACCGACACTACTGAACATCACCAGTTCTGACTAAAGACCAACTGAAAACTCTCACTCAAAACACAGATCTCTAACAGCAAACAGCCCAGAATCTATCAACAACCAATTCAGTCATTAACCACCCATACAGCAATTACACACATTCTCTCTCTCTCTCTCTCTCTCTCTCTCTCTCTCTCTCACACACACACACACACAGACGTTGTCAAATGGAACTTCATAACTCCTCCATACCATGGAGCCTTGGAAACAGTGAAATGGCTGCTCTAATCATCTCAACAACTTTGAATATGTTTCCTCTTCTTAGACCGAACAAAAACATTTTCTTGGGCGATGGTACCGATATTCTGGCAGAACATTAATGAAATCTCTTTTAAAAATCTTAATTGTTGCCACTATTTGCTGTTTCCCCTCCTTCACGTCACCATTCTTACAATTTTTCTCCATCATTAGGTCCCCCTCTCAAGAAAGCGCACAAAATCTTCACCTCTCGCTTTTATCCAAGACAATAATGTCGCAATTTAGCCTTTATTGTTGCTCCGAGTCTCGTCCTGAAGGGATGATTAATTACTGACAATCTCTTTTTTCGCTCTTTTTGTATCACGCAAAGTCGCATGGACAAAGGTAATGGATGATTATTACTTTACTTCCACCTCATTTTTCGGCTCTGTGCAAACGTTTGCACGATAATTGACAGTCTTGAATGAGGAAGTGTATGCGTATATGTTGTCATAAACCGTCAAGACCATTCACCTAATTCATCAAGGAAAAATCACTTTTATAGTCTGCATGGGTTTAAAATAAACCTATACAAAAACAAACATGAAAGGTAGCTAATCAGAAGAGGACCATGATGAAATCCCTGGGAGAAATCATACACGAATACGGATTGCACTCGACTAGAAATTAGCAAAAGAGCTGATTACGTCAACAGTTTGATGACGCTCTCGCGTGAGCCTGGCTCCTATATGAGCAAATTTCCATTTTGGGGAGGTACATTTATACATGTGTCGCTTATAAAATCTGAATTTTCCTTTTGTTTCAAAATTGCCTTGATCATTTCCGTTCAAATCCACCATCAAACATTTATTCTACATAATATTTAAGGCAGACAAACGGAATGATTTCATATCAATGAATTTTAACAACCATTATTCATTCAAAATGTACCTTACAAACTACTTCTAATGTTAATTTTGAATAGGCGAGATGTAGAATCCATATATATATATATAGATCTATATCTATATCTATATCTATATATATATATATATATATATATATATATATATATATAATATATATATATATATATGGAGATAGATAGATAGATAGAAAAGTGAATGTTTGTACGTTTGTGCGCTATAGAAATTCGAACCGCTTGACCGACCGAGACAAAATTTAGCACGTGGCCATTATTTGACCAAAGTTAGATAATAGTTTTGCCCCAAGTTAGATAATAGAGTAGGTTTCGAACCCGTACCTCCGTGACAGACAAGCACGGACATATGTCCAATTTATCCGTGTTACTGTCCCTTTTATTCTGCATTTAGCCATGCAAGTAATTGCTGGCTCAACCAGAAGTACACAATGACGTATTTCGTTATAAAGTCAGTTTAAATGAGATTTAGAATGATATTAGAAAGGGAGAAAACGGTATCGAAAGCCATTTGTCTTCCTCATTCACACATGCGTAGTAGCTGCTGACTAAACCCAACATGCAAGATGTACAATGACAGTATTTCTTTTTTTCGTATTAGTTCAAATGCGAATATCCTCATTAATTCGTTTGTTTCTTCATCCTTGTTAGCTTTGGAATTCGTTATAATGACTGCTACGTGGCGTCACAATGACGTATTTCGTTATAAAGTCGGTTTAAATGAGGTTGGAATAATATGAATTACCGGGCAATTTGGCAGTAACACTTCGCTATATGCCTGAGGACGGATATTCACGATAAGGTTTACTTGTCAGTTCACCCACGACTATTCGCAGGTTGAAAATCCACAAGAAAAAAGTAAAACTGTCAGTCGGATCAGCAGCAGCACACACATAAAAAACACACACAAACACTTAGATGATCACACGCTACTAACTTGAGTCCACTATTTCAATTTCAACTAACTAGGCCTAATGATCACACTACCATTTCTTCCTTAGGTTTCTGAAGTTTTGTCACGTACACTGAGTTCGAAGCACGTTCACGTACACTGAAGCCACTACGAATTCGAGCAATTTGCTGAAGTCAGATCCACGTGGACACGACTCTCATTCGTTTTGCTGTGCAGCGTATTTCACAAAATAGATAAAACATCCGTCTATTGTTACTAGGTAGTTAGACTTTCTAACAACACCCCAACCCCACCCTTTCCCTTCCTATTCCCCTCCCCTTCCCTCTCTCCTTCCCCCTTCCCCCTCTCTCTCTTCCCTCCCCTACCCGTTGACCGTCACAGTTTTTCCGGACACCGGATTGGTCAGCTAGATGAATGGGATAGTAGTATATATTTATTTTGATCATATGTGTGGAACTGACTGCTTGATGTAAGGAGGGTAATTGGATGGATAAACTACTGGAGTTCATGGGTGTATATATATATTATATATATATATATATATATATATATATATATATATATATATATATATAGATATATCTATAATAGATATATATATAGATATATATCTATATATCTATATAGATATATCTATATATATAATATATAAATATATATATATATATATATATATATATATAATGAACGTATATATATACATATATAATATATATATATATATATATATATATATTATATATATACATATATATATTGTAACGATGAGTCGTTATTTGTTTTAAACAAACATTATGATGGTTGCATTGTTTCCCTTACCCGCCAGCGTTTATCGTCATGGTGACGAAGTTACTTCTGTCCTGGTGTGAGTGACACCTGCAGACAGGTTTTGGATGGCGATCTGAGAGGTTCTGGGAAACCTTGGCTGAGAAGGCAACAGCAGAATGGCAGTATTGAAGCAGCTGGAAGTCATTTGTAACTTCAGCAGGTATCACTTTACCTGTTGTCCGTGATAGCAGATGGATGGGAGATGGCTAAACCATAGTCGTCTGTTTAGTTCCAGTTCGACAACAGATATGTTGTGTTGACGATCCTTCCGTGATCATCTGTGTGATGGCCGTGTTCCAGTTTGCAGTTGGTGACTGCTTTGATGTTTTCACGGAGATTGTCTGTTGCTATCCATCCTTTTCGACAGCTGGGTCTGTCGTGTCGTCTCTACGGAGATTATGCTATCCGGAGTTATGCAGTTTGGTGTTATGTTTCCGTGCTGCATGATTGTTTTTTTACTGCTGGCTTATTAATGATATTATTGTATGGTTCTTTATGCTGCCTATTTGTGTTATTATTATTATTTATGCTGTTTGTGTGATTGCCTGTTATTCATTTTTGGTGTCTAGCTATTGTAATTGGTTGAGCGTGTGTATGGCTCTATTAATATTATTGTGATATTCATTATTTCTTGTGTGGAGCGAGTTTATGCTCTGATTTAGTGCGATGTTCACTAATGATGTCTGATTTTGGTTGTTTTATTAATTATTTTGATAACTGATCATTGTGTATTTTCGCCACCCAAAACCTGATCTCACTTGTACATAATGTAATAACATGTAAATAAATTATTGTTAAGGTTATTTTTGTATTTTGTTCAGTCCTCCTCCTTGATTTGTTTTGTTTTTCGTCAGTCATTCCAGCCCAATTTCTTGTTTTTAGTTTGAACCTGTTGGTCTCTAATTACGAGATCGTTACAATATATATATATATATATATATATATATATATATATATATATATATATATATATATATATATATATATATATATATATATTATATTATATATATATTATATATAAGCAGGATTCTTATAAATATATAATTATATGTTCTCTTATATAAGAATAAAAATAATAAGTATCTTTCAAGATTTAACGGAGCATAATAATACTAGGTATAGGCTACTATGGTAGGTGTATCGTAGGGTTTTGACTCGGAAAGTAAGATATAGGATGGAATAATCAATAAAGAAAGGACAAAGGATCATGTTCGGATCAAGTGTCTGTTATGACTAGGGCATAGGAGGAAGGGATTACTAGACCAACAAAATGCTTATGAGCGAAGTGCCAGTGACTGAGGGGATAGATGACCACCCAAAGAAGATATTCTTAAGAAACATTAAATGCATTAATAATGGAAGTAGTGTCAGCATTTGCTGATGGGAGACTAACTGGTTTGAAGTGCGCGTCTCTGAGATAATGATGTATTATTCTTGTATCGCTCTTGAATATATTTATGCACACAACAACGCTAGAAGTCAGAAAACTGAATATTGATGAATGCAAACTTGTGGAACAAGACATTGGAAAGCGTCTGTAGCGGCCAATGGCTAATTTTTGCTGTCGGCAAAGTTGGCTGAAAAAAAGTGTTGAGGAAACGCAGAAACTAATGAAAAAATGTCATATTTTAGCAAGTACAAAAATTGTACGAAATCGAAAGGTCGTGATGTTAAATATTGACCGGGAAATGGAACTATGAATGTCGCTAATGGAAGTGAAAGAAAGCGAAGAATGACTGACGGTGAGTGTGTTAATGGAGAGGATGTAGGAGGATTTGTGAAAATATTTGAAGGGATATTAGTAACCTAGCCACCTGGGGGGGCAACCAAGTCCTTATGGGTGCCGGTCCCAAGCCCGGATAAATAGGGAGGGTTGGTGTCAGGAAGGGCATCCGGCTGTAAAAATCTGTGCCAAAACCAAAAATGGAATGAGCCGAAATATGGAAAGAGGTAATGCTAGGGCGTACTCCGTAAACGACGCACAGAGACATCGCCCTAACTCTGTGGTAAGGCGAGGGCTACTGCATCAGGAGCGGGTGCAGCTAAAGAAGCGAGCTCACATTGGGTTCAGAGTATGTCAGCTAAATGTTGGGTCCATGACTGGGAGAGGTAGAGAATTGGCTGACTTGATGAGAGAAAAGAAAGTAGATGTTGTGTGTGTGCAAGAAACGCGGTGGAAAGGAAATAAAGCTAAAGAGTTGGGAGATGGATATAAGCTATATTATAGTGGAGGCAAATAAACAAGGTAGAAATGGAGTTGGCATAGTACTGTCCTAGTTGAACTAAAGAACTCGGTAATAGAAGTGCATAGAAAGAATGACCGTATCATCAGATTGAAGATATGTTATGGAGGAGAGATTCTGAATATTATAAGCGCATATGCACCACAAGTTGGTTGCACAGAAGAAGAGAAGGGAAATTTCTGGAGAGACATGGATGGAATAATGCAAGAACTGGAAGAGCATGAGAGGGTGATAGTTGGGGCAGATTTGAATGGCCATGTCGGAAGTGAAAATGAGGCGATTGGGCGGGTGCATGGGGGCCATGGAATTGGGGAGAGAAACCCAGAAGGAGAGAGTGTAGTGGGACTTTGCTGTGTCATTCGACATGGCAATAGTAAACACATTTTTTGAGAAGAAAAGGGAACACCTAATAACATATAGGAGTGGGGGAAGATTCTCCCAGATAGACTATTTCTTGTATAAAAGGATAAATCTGGTGGAGGTCAAGAACTGCAAAGTTATTCCAGGCGACCATGTAGCCCCCAACACAGGCTGCTATGTATGGACTTGAAGTTGAAAAGGGAAAGAAAAACCAAAGCTAAAGGGATAAGGAAAATTAAATGGTACGAATTACAGAAGGAAGGGGATAAGAAGAGAGAGTTTAAGAGGAGGGTTTTTTGGAGGATATTGATATAGGGATTGAAGATGTTCAAGAATGGTGGGCACGAAATGCGAGCAGTAATAAGAAGGCATGGAAAGGAGCTGCTAGGAGGAGACATCTGGTATCATATGGGAAGAAAAAGGATAGTTGGTGGTGGGATGAAGACATTGAGAAAGTAGTAAAAGATAAGAAGGAGGCAAAGAAAAGAGGAAGAGTCACAGTCAGTGGAAGACAGAAATAGGTACAGAGAGAAAAAACAAGGTGGTGAAAAAAGGTGGTAGCCCAAGCTAAAGCAAAGTCGTATGATGATGTGTATAATGAGCTGGGGACAAAGGAAGGATTAAAGAAGATGATGAAGCTATCAAAGGCTAGAAATAAGAGCACCAAAGATATAACACACATCAAACAAATAAAGAATCAAGAGGGTGTAGTGCCTTAGAAAGGAGGAAGACATTGTGAAGAGATGGAAAGAATATTTCGAACAGTTGTTAAATGAAGAAAATAATAGACTAATAAGAAGGAAGGAGGGCAAGTGAACATTGGCATGGTAATGAGTTTTCTAGGCAAGATGTACTAAATGCACTGAAGAAGATGAAGAATGGGAAGGCAACCGGACCAGACATGATCCCGGTGGAGGCATGGAAAGCATTAGGAGATGAAGGAGTGGATATACTGTACGATCTTATGATAAAGATCCTTGAACAGGAAAAGATACCAAATGAGTGGCGTGGGAGTATATTGATCCCAATTTTTAAAGGGAAAGGCGATGTCCAAGAGTGTGGTAATTATAGGGGCATTAAATTGATGTCCCACACTTTGAAGATACTGGAAAGGATGATAGATGCTAGACTGAGAGAAGAAGTACAAATAGGTAAAGAGCAGATGGGATTTATGAAGGGAAGGGGAACAACAGTATGGTATATTTTGTCTGAGGCAAATAATGGAGAAATTCGGGGAAAGACAAAGGGACCTACATATGGTATTCATTGACCTTGAAAAGGCTTATGACAGAGTCCCGAGACAAGAGGTATGGAGGAGCCTGAGGGAGAGATGGTGCCAGAGAAGTATGTGCGATTGATACAAGAGATGTACCGGAATGTATTTACCAGAGTGAGGAGCAGTGTTGGGGAGACAGAAGGTTTTGAGGTGAGAGTAGGATTACACCAGGGGTCGGCTCTGAGCACATTTATCTTTAACATAGTGATGGATGTTATAATAGAGGAAGTAAGAGAGACAGTACCATGGAACATATTGTATGCGGATGATATTGTTCTGTGTGCAGAGAGCAGGGAAGATCTGGAAGTGAAATTGGAAAGATGGAGACAAGTACTGGAGGACAGAGGAATGAGAATAAGTAGATCCAAGACAGAATATATGTGTACCACCACTGAGGGGGATGATAGAGAAAGTATTCAGCTTGGTGGAGAGCAAATAAGGAGGAGGTTGATAAGTTTTTTAAGTATTGGGATCTTTTGTTAAAGCTGGAGGAAGTATGGAAGAAGAAGTAAAACATCGGGTACAGGCAGGCTGGAACAACTGGAGAGCGGCCTCGGGAGTTCTTTGTGACAAAAGAGTGCCGCTTAGGTTAAAAGGAAAATTTCACAAGACGGTGGTAAGAACAGCAATGCTGTATGGTACGGAAACAGCAAGCATGAGAAAAGCAGAGCAGAAGAAGATGGATGTGGCAGAAATGAGAATGCTTAGGTGGATGTCTGGTGGGGTAACAAGAGTGGATAGGATCAGAAATGACTACATAAGGGGGTCAACTAAGGTGGTGGAAGTATCAAAGAAAGTGCAGGAGGGGAGGCTGAGATGGTATGGACACCTGTTGAGGAGAGATGAGGACCACGCTGGGAGACATACTATGGGAGTGGAGGTGCAAGGAAGAAGAAGAGAGGGAGACCAAGGAAGAAAGAGATGGAAGGACTGTGTGGAGAGGAGATTTCATGAGAAGGGAATTGATGAGGCAGAAGTGGCAAGATAGAAATAGATGGAAACGGCTCTTCGAAACGGCGACCCCATATTTATCGTTCTGTGTAAAGTGTATGAAGTTATTGGCACTGCAACCTTCCGGGAAGGGTTCATCTACGATGCAACAGTCAACGTATAGTGTCACAGTGTCACTGTCCTGTTTCCACTTTGTAGCCACTCCCTATTTTGCGAAAAGGCTTCATGATGAAACTAACTCCTAATGGAAATCATTAGGGAAATTAGGGGAAGAACAATTGGATTCCATTATATAATTATTTCTTATAAAATGCAGACTGAGCGTGAACTGTAAAAATCGTTTTGATGTGATATGCGCACACACAAAAAATCCCATTCATAATTGAACGTGCATCAAGATGTGCGTAAACCATGGCGGCGATAAAACGAAAATGAAGCAAAGCAACATAATAAAATTCCATATAAATGCTTAAAGATATGATACTTCAGCATTTATATGGCAGATGTATGGTAGATTAACATTATGTAAGAAAGCAATAATAAAAAAAAAAAGATAAATTTTAATTGAGAACTCCTTCTCAGACCTTGACTTCCTTCACCAAGTATAAAACCCTTGGCAAGAAATAATGAAAAGGACGAGAAGAAAACTCAAAGGATCATTAACGTCGTGGCAGGTTCATACTGAAATTCCAAGTTTCCGACGCCGAAGGTTCTCCAGAATTTCAGGCACCAAAACTTGCGGCTAGCCTGTCGTCGTTCAGTTGGAAAGATAAGAGCTGTTAATTTTTACTTTTATCTCTTCTTCTTCTTCTTCTTCTGAAGAGAAGTAAGGGATTCGAGTTTACGTAGAGATAAGAAAAGTTCCCTTTTAGGAAATCAGCGAGATAATAGACTGTCTATAGTGGAGAGATTTTTCGGTTCAGAATACAGAGCCATCACATTAACGCCGGTGTGGGCGTCATTTCTTTGCTCAGAATCCTACCCTTTCAAATACAACCCATTGGCAAAAGAGAACCCCCTGACGTTAATGAAACTTTCATTAGGCTTTTGACTCTCGGCCAAAAAGACGCCATTAGCTGGCTCTCCTGGTCCCATTGGATATTTCCCAATTTCACTGTAGGTATAGTATAGTTTCCTTTTACAGAGGTCGATGTCTTTTGCTGAGCTTGTAACTTTCTCATTAAATTCTTAGAATCGCACTATCCCAAAGGTTACATAGAAATTATGATTACACCTTTTGAGAAAACACTGCTGTACAGATTGAAGTAAACTAATACGTCGTAAATTTGTCTCCAAGCAATAATTTCATAAAGTTTAAAAATACGAAAATTGCCTGTAGGCAGCATTTCCGTAAACGTTGCAAAAAGATGTAAAATAAACATCCTTGAAACGTAAGAGTCGAAATTATTCAAACAAATGAAAACGCTTACATTCAGGCGCACGCAAACACATACAGATGATTTTAGAAACCTGTCACTGGAATCTGATAAGATTGTCCTTAACTTTCCCCTAAAAATCTTTTGAGTAGTAGGAAACTTCCCCGCGGGAGAAGAAGGGACCACCGGAAAAAATCAATCGTACCCAAGTTTGAGCGAAAACCAGTGTAACTATTTCCCCCCCCCTCTCTCTCTCTCTCTCTCTCTCTCTCTCTCTAAGTATGATGGATAGCGAAAACCAGTGTAACTATTTCCCCACCTCTCTCTGTCTCTCTCTCTAAGTATGATGGGTAAATTTGATTGCTCATACGGTAACGAAAAAAAAATTACTTAACAACTCATTGTCTCTTCACCTTGATGACGTTCAAATTTGGATCGTCCATCTGTACTAGTTCTAAAGTATTTCAGGGCCATGTAATCTACTATCATCCCAAAGTCCCATAGAACTATACATATCTACAGTATTTTCTTAAATTCAGCGTAACGATATGTTTTTTTTTTTTTTTCTCATGCATGTATACGCTGCATGAAAAAACCAGTGCATACACACACACGTGTAACACAGATATTATAGAAAGCAGGGGGGGGGGGGGGGGGGGGGGTTACAGTTGATCCTGAAGGTGCTACTCTTGTTATTTTTATCAAATACATTATGGTTAATATTCAATGAGTTTTGAAATGAAGACATCAGCCATCTTAGACGGGCAACCCATCCAAGTGCTGATGGTCACGGAACTTAAACTTGCCTTGCGTTCAGATTTAAAATTTTTCGTTTGAGCTCCTACTGGTGATGAAAGGTAAACTTTACAGTTGCGCATGTTCATGTTCGTAAATTGGGAATGATAGTTAATCGGCGGTAACCAGCATAATCTATAAAAATTAACTGAAAACTAAAAGTTGTTATTATAGAAAAAAACGTTAAATAAAAAATTTTAAAGAACCTTACTAGGAAAAACTGAAGAGATCATCTATATCTCCGAAACTAAAAACAAAATTCCGGTATTTCAGACGCTGTGGACAAAGAGAGTCGTCTTTCGGCTGGCAAGATACGCGCAATTAATTAAAATACTTTTCTTCTCTTATGTGAAGGAAGTGGGAGTTATTTTATCGTATTTTTTTTCTTCACTCCAGGAATGTTCAAGATAGCGTGAAAGAAAAAATTCCCTGTCAACATTTTTTTCCTTTACTAAAAGGAAAGAATTTACGGAATTCCCACCTTTGACATACTCGGAAGGGCCACATCTCTGTGAAGCTATGAGAGATAAGAAAAATTCTTCTCTTGGCGCTCGAGTAGACAACTATTACGTTTAATTCAATATGGACGTCATTTCCATGTCAGGAGTTTACTGCTCTTTCAACCAGAACAACCAGGCAACAATGAAACTTTTATTAGGCTGTTGGTATTCTTCTGAAAAGAGCATTAACTGCATATGCCATTTTACATACTTACACACTATGAATATATACCAAAATTCAGAATAATTTAAGTAATATCTTAAAATTTATTATTAATTCGACAAACGCTATATGTAAGGGGTTTCGTGCTTGTATTATTTACTTATTTTTAAATTTGATTAACTAAATCACAGTTCCTCATGAACACCAAAATTGGAACGAATGAAAATGGGACAGATTCTGACAAAATTTCCTTCTCTGATATATTACCAAAGCTTCACAGTCGCTGCTGGCCATACTTGGACACACACAATACGTCTGACCATTATTATTACCTTGCATTCTTCTGAGTATTCGGGAGCCGGGCCATGTAGGCTGCTCATTAAGTGTCCATGTATCAGACGAGTATGGCCTATATGGAGACGTGTCAGAATTACTAGCGCTGGTCTCTCTCTGATACGATGAACTCCATTTTTTAACATACAGTTTTATTTATTGTAATATATTATTTTCAAGGTCTTCATTCCATACATAATGCCATTTACTTATAATACTAAGTTTTATGTGTCTCACATAATCAATAGCAGGGATATTCACACTTGATCTTATCATATGGATTGTTTCTTTGGCTGCTCTATCGTCCTCTCCATTTCCTTTGATCCCCACATGGACAGGGATCCAACATATTTCTACACTTTACCCATTATTATATAACTTATGAAGTAATAACTTAATTTGTTGTACAATATTAGTTTTGGGATTGTAATCTTCAATGGGTTCTACCGCGCTTCTGGAGCTGTTATAAATCACAAAATTATTAAATGAGATTTCTTTAATTATTTCTATGGCTGATACTATTGCACATAATTCAGCTGTAAATGCCGTGCGTAATGTTAACCTTTTCGGCTTATATGCCCTATCTATGTTGTCTATATTATATGTTGTCTACGGTGTTCTGGTGTATGTGAATGATTTTTTTTTTATAAATATTTTAATTGCGTACAAATTCTCATTTTATTCATTGTCCGAGGAGGTACTTTTACTATTGAAGGTAATTGTATATTCATATTCAGTGGATGGAGTTTGTTAATTTAGTACTTATATTTAATGCTCTTTTACACTCTGATTTCACGTACGTTATGTGGGGTTTCCAGTTTAATTGAGAATCAAATACTATTCCCAAAAATTTTGCAGTTTGTCCAGTTGGTATACTATGATGTCTAAACCCATTTCTTTGTTTTTCTTCCACTGCTTGCGTATTATGATTGGATCATTCAAAGCCTCCAAATAAGGTCCATTCATCTATTTTTATTATAGTTGTATTAATTATTTGCTCAGCATGTTTTACGCGAGATACTGAATAATATATGGTAAAATTATGCATATACTGGTTACTTTTCATTCCGATAGGTAGATTATTATTCATATTGTTTATTGCTAAAGTAAACAGTGTCCCATTAAGGACACTTCTATGTGGAATACCATTTTCAGGTGGAAATGTTCTTGACAAAACATCATCAATTCTCACCAGAAAACTAGGTAGATGTCCACAGATATTTTTTCGTAAAGATTTTAATATAGCATACCTCCAGGTGGTATCGTATGCCTTTTCAGTGGCCAAAAAGACAGCCACAATAAATTGTTTTCGTTCAAAACCTCAACGTTTATATGGTCTACTAAGTTAGAGAGATAATCTAATGTAGATCTGTTACATTGTGACCCGAACTGACTGGGGTCAAAATTTTATACTCTAGAATGTGCCACGTTAGTTGAGTATTGACCATATTCTCTAGTAATTTGCATAAGCAGCTTGTTTAAGAAATTGGTCTGTAATTGCCTTCATTACAATTATCGTTGCCAGCCAAGGCTGGCATTACGGTACGGAGTACAGTACGGTACGGTTAATATTTAGCTTATGTGTACGGTACGAAATTACGGTACGATAATTTAACCAAAGCACGGTACGGTACAGTTCAGGTACGGAAAAAATGGGCAAATTCCGTACCGTACCGTACCATACCTTAGGCTTAGATATATCACTTAGCAATTACTGCTAATGCATATTTGCGCTCCACTAATTTCACTAGTAGATTACTAAGGTACTTTATACTTCCGTTTGTAGGTAATATACTATGCATGTGTATATGTGTGTGTAATTCCTTAATTAACATGTGTATGTCTGTGTCTAATTCTTGAAGTAGCATGTTCCAGAGGTTTACAGCATCAGGAATATAATCCCATATTGTCCATTAGGGACAACCATCCTCCACTCTCCTTGACTGTGAACGTGTCTGCTTCCCACTGCAAAGTATACCGATCATGTTGCGTTATGCGAATCATTCCTGTACAGTATAATACGTTTCAGTGCTCTGACTCTACTGAGTGTGCACGCCACGGTGTTGGTGGGCTAAGTACAGTTCCTTTATTGTTAAAGGCTTAGCAGGAGCAGTGCAAAATATTCTGATATAGGCAATTTCTGGCTTTTCAGTGAGATTTCTTTTTCTCTGACTAGGCTGAAGAATTATATATTATTTTTGAAAAGAATTATATATTATTTTTGAAAAGAATCATGTTCTATAGGAAGAGTTGTGAGCCCGGGATCGTTTTATTTACAAAACCAAACAGATAATCCTTAAAATTTTTATTTTATTACAAATTTTTTTACTAGTAATTTCTCGTTATCATTTATTTGTTTTTTTCTGGTATCTTTAGTTTTACTTTACTTTTGAACATAAGGAGAAAGGAATGCAACTTCTTAGCAGTTTTTATGACATCTGAAAGTAATGCAAATTTGATCGACCTCTAAATTTAATTGATTCGGATAATAAACGTAATGGAATAATGCCTGTAAGTTGAACAAGCAATCTTACTTTACTTAAACTGCAAGATATATATATTATATATATATATATATATATATATATATATATATATATATATATTATATATATATGTATGATATTATTATATATATATTATTCATATATATATATAAATATATATATCTATATATTATTAATATAATATATATAATATTAATTATATATATATATATATATATATATAAATATATATATATATACAGGAACGTAACATGTTCCCAAAATAATATTCGAAATTTGAGCTCGTTTTAGGGGCGCTGTAAGGCCTACAAGGGCAGGTAAATTAATTAATATGGGTGGTTTACCATTAAGCATCTGAAAGCAATTATGTGTCATATGTATAGTTGACATGATATTAATATTTAGTGGACAAGCTTACCCTAGCACATATATTAATATATATTCATTTTTACTGTTATTTTATATTGTTATTCATGTAACCAAAACACTACATGTCTAGGTGGTTGAACATGAGTAGCATGTTGAACCACCTAAATTCTTCCTTGTATCACTTCCTTTATAAATTCTGCCGATATTTTGTTGTATAGAGGTTTTAATGTAACAATTTCTAGTAATATCATTTTTTGTAATGATCCTTCTAATATTGGTAATTTTGCATTTATCTTCCTGAACTGTCTATTCAAATGATCTAATCATCTCCCTATCGAGTGTTTTATATTCATTAATGCTGCTAGGGTATCAGACCACCATGGGACTTTGTATTTTGTTGGGTGGGGTTTTAATTTTGGTACTGCTTTATCAGTAGCATTTTTAAATGAAATCAACAAGAATTTGTTTAGTCATTGTGGTCTGTTAAGTTAAATATTCAAATGGTGATATATTTTTTGTGTGCATTTAATATCGCTTCCAATCGACTTTATACTAAATATTATAATAAGGAACATGCTTTGCACGATTATTTTGTAATAAACAAATTAATATTGGGAAATGATTACTGGTGTGAAAGTCATCAACTGTAGTCCAATTTAATCTGTCAACTATACTTCTTGTCTATATATATAAAAGGCAATTTGTCTGTCTGTCTGTCTATCGGTCACTGTGTACGCCCAGACTATGAAAGCTGAGGCCACCAAATTTTTACCAAAGACTCACCCCCCCCCCCCCCCGCCCCTACCCCGGGGCTATTTCTAAGGGGACCTTAACTCCTCTTTTTCATACTCCCCTCATTCTGTACAACTTTCGGAGTTGACAGCAAACCCTACAGATTTTTCACAACTTCTTTGACTCGATAGGATCCCAAATGATTACTTATTCTAAAATTGATTGCATAATCTGGCCTGTAGGGCTTGTCATCACGGACGGCACCGCCCTGTTTATCCCAAGGAACGCCAGGTACATCAGCTAGCAGTACAAAGCATTAAGTCCAATGAAGAAAATATTCCTTATGTTTTTGAAAAATATGAGCTAATTTCGTATTCATTTATACAGCACATGTCATTTTTATCCATGAACTATTCTGTGTGCTACCCTTTTGCTCTATTAGAGCTTGTACAATCACCTACTTGTATTAACTTAGGTTCCTTGGTATTGTTAACTTAATCTTTAAGTTTATCAGTCATAATTTTTATTAGGTTGGTTTTATAAATTATAAATTACATAATTAGAATCTTTTATTTGTATTTTAATAATTGATATTTGAAGGTCGGTCAAGATTACAGGTACTCTATCATAATTTTCCGATTGATTTCTTTTTGTGGTTTCTATCAACCACATATCAGTAGTTTTCTAATGTCAAAACCGATATTTTCTTCTCGGTTTCTAAGGTCAGGAATCTTGACCAACTTCCACTCCAAAAGAGGGAGTTGAGGTTTTGCCAAGGTTGGGTCAATATATTTGGTTTCTTTTTTTTCTTATTTTTCAACTTTGCACTGGAGCATATTATTCCAGTGTAATTACATTAAAATTTTATTTGATTTGATTTTTCTAAAGAAAGTTTGTCAGAGGAGGTTCCAGCAGTTGTCAACTTTGGGTCAATATATTTGGTTTCTTTTTTTTCTTATTTTTCAACTTTGCACTGGAGCATATGATTCCAGTGTAATTACATTAAAATTTTATTTTTTTTATTTTTCTAAAGAAAGTTTGTCAGAGGAGGTTCCAGCAGTTGTCAACTTTGGGTTAATATATTTGGTTTCTTTTTTTTCTTATTTTTCAACTTTGCACTGGAGCATATGATTCCAGTGTAATTACATTAAAATTTTATTTTATTTGATTTTTCTAAAGAAAGTTTGTCAGAGGAGGTTCCAGCAGTTGTCAACTTTGCTGAACACTACCATCAAAGGGCCCAGGGATACTTGAATCTTTAAAGCTACTTGACATGAAGATTGAAGTAAGAAGAAAACAATAAATAAAAATTAAATAAATAAAACTGAAAACCATAAAAAGATATCATCAGCCTATCACGGAGTTTATTCCTCCACCAATGGTACAATTGAGAACCAACTCCCAAATGTCCGCGAGATGCAAATTCCCGAGATCTATACTAGCGTTGCAACTGCCCCGGTTTTTTTTGCCTTGCCCATAGGTTAGGTCAGTTCAAGGCAAATCCCAATAGATAATTTGGGTGTGGGAAACACAATGAGATTATTTTCAAGATTCTAAGTTAGTTTTTTAAGATATGGCGTCCCGCTTTTTCATGGACAATCCGGTACTCGGTTACAGTTCAGGAATTTGCGTCCCTACCCTACTCTATAGGGGATAGCACAACATGATTAGCGTGACTCAAGTGTAAGTCAAACCTGTTTGATAGGACTGAGAGTATTACAAGAATACAATAATCCCCACTCTAATTATGTTGTGGGCAAACTGGATAAAATGCCGAGATTCCTATCCCCAGAACCAGACCCCCTGGAACTGGTGGTCCAGCCCAGCAGATTAGTTCCAGCTAATATCTCTCAGGTCCGAACATTATAGGGCAGTTGATGGTCCTACCACAGTTCCCACTATTTAGCTTTGGAAATACACCCATTCTGAGCTATGATATCTTTTTCTATTTATCAGGTCCAATAAATTTTAGCAAAAGTGGAAAAATTTGATAAAAATTAATCCAAATAAATATTTAATGATTTATGGGACTCTTGGGTTTGATCCCAGGAACAAATTCCTAGGATTCATGAGCACCTCATCACGTCAAAGGGGTCCCAAATCGAGGGATTGCTAATTCACTGATATTTGACTATTCTTAGTTGGAGAACTGACCAAAGTAGTGTGAAACTGTGAACATACTCCATAAAAATACACTTTGAAAGGAGTACAAAGCACCTTTCTCACTTTCACATTTTAATTTTGAATTTGTACTCTTCTAAACGTTTCAAGAAATGCACTTTCATAAAAATAGTATGTCATGTTGGACACATATTGGATTTTAATGGTACGTGTCCATCTGTCTGGATTGCTCAGGGGTTTACCTGTCCTGCTGCTTGATAGACGGGAATGCTATCGATCATAGTGACATTTAGAGGGAAAAAAGTGAAAAACTGTAACATAACTGAAACAGGTCTGGAACTAGGTATTGAAATATGAGCGCTGTTATCCTTTGTCCGTGTGTGTGCTTTGTGTGCGTGTATCGTGTTTTTGTGCGATGTCGGCCTCGGAGCCTCAACGTCGTTGCCCCGGTCCTGAAGGACGGGCTTGTGGAGCTTTTCTCTCGCCCCCTCTGATTGATCCTCATTCTTTGTGTAATTCGTGTAGGGGGGGCGCTTGCTCTAAAGACAATCTGTATTGTTCTGCCCAGAGGCAAAGCGAGATTCTTTTCGCATTTTGTAATGAAGATTCAGCGCTTCTGTGAGGTGGCGTGATGATGGAGTCATTTGCTGAAGAATGTATACCCAGCTCTTCCAGACATTCATCCCAAATGATCAGGGTCTTCATACGGGGTATGGAATACGGGGTATGGAGGTCATGTGCTGCGGTGTATGGGCGGAAGTTGTGGCATGTCATGTGACAGACATATCCGATCTAGTTTTGATCAGGTCTTATGGATGGATCTTACGACCATACACCCGAATATCTTGCCTCCTAGGTAAGTAGGGTCCAAAACCCTTTATAAAAAAAAAAAGAAAAAGAAAAAAAAAAAAAAAACGTCAAGGCATAACACATCTAACTTTTTCGCATTAATCTGAACAAGAAAAGAGCGATCAACTTATCAATGAGTAAATGGATCTTACAAAAAATTATAAATTTAGAGGGGTACCACACCTGATAAATCGCATGATTTTGACGTTAAGAATCTATTTCTCTTTCTCGCTCCCGAAAATTTAAGCAACATCTGGCCTCAGATGTCTTTCAAAACGAAAGTAAACAAATCGTATTTACCTTGTTCACTCCGCCAAGATGGCTGACGGATAGGATGTCCCCGAAGGGGAATCTAAGGAGGAAGGCCATATTTCCGAAGATTGGATCCTTTCCGTGTTTGACTTCAGCCTGAAGAAACAGTTACAAATATTTCTCTCACTCGTGAATGTCCTCAAGCATATAATCTTTTTGATTAACTTAATAACCGTATTGTTGATAAATGTGACCCTCAATATTAGTTCAAGAAAAATATTCTGGAAGAGAATTATTGCAATAATTTACTGATGGATTTTGAATATAGCTTGATTCGAATACTCAAGAAACAAAGACGGAAGAAATTTCCAACGAAGCCTGATGCCACAAAAAAGGTAGACGAACAAATCACGAGGAGACCTCACCATAAAACATACATACGTAAATATTATCCACCCACCAAAACCGATTAGTTCCCTAGATCAGCATGAATTTTATATGTCGATAGAAGATTTACTTTCGTCAGACTTTTTCAGCGGTGTTATTAGCGCGGGCGCGCGCTTGCGTGTGTGGCTAAGATGTGTGCGTGGAGAGTTTCATTTATGGCGACTTGGAATCATTATCAAAATCTGTGAATGTAACGTCCATCTCTTCACAACATCAAAGGATAGAAGGATATTACGCGATGTCCTTCTGTCATTCCCGAGGTATACTACTAAAAAGAAACACGGCTATAAGCGGTAACACACCTGCTAAACTCGACAGCGAAGGCTATGCTAATATATGCGGTATTTCCCAGAATAGCTAAGTCATTTTGTGATCAATGTGTATAGAAAATCACAATCATTCGTATTAACATTATATGACTGCATTCATAATACTCACTTATTTCAGCATATATCCCGCACTCCAAATATCACTCCTCTTTCAATAGACTTCACTTAGGCTATAATTTATTACTTTAAGGATTTTCTTACTTAAAACTTTTAGTGAAACATACACATATACATATGCATACATATACACACGATATCAATCATATATATATATATATATATATATATATATATATATATATATATATATATATATATATATATATGTATGTGTGTGTGTGTGAAGATAAAAGGCCCATAAAACACTACTTGAACGTTGCAACCGTAAATTTCGAAATATATGGTTGCAACGTTCAAATAGTGTTTCATGTGCTTTTTATCTTCATAGTATACTGCTGTATTACAGTAAAAGACATTCATATATATATATATATATATATATATATATATATATATATATATATATATATATTACGTGTGTGAACTTTGAGGAGGAGTGAAGAGTTCTCCTCTGGGCTTCTTATCAGGCATAAAATACTGAACACAGAGGTAAGTAGTACAGAATATTACTACTCAGTGCAATCAAGTGGGATCAATAGTAATGGTGACCAACATATTTAAATTCAAAAACAGATAATATATTCAATACTTTATAAAGTGACTCCAAGGAGTGTGAATAAAAAAAATATGCAATACAATGGGATAAATAAACGGGGAAGGTGCAAATTACAACTTATTTATTTGCTTGCAATATGAATTCAAATGTTATTAATTCAAAGGGAAGTACCTGAATAAAATTAGACCTCGAAGCTCATTATTACAAAGGGAAATACCTGTACAAAACAAGAGGATGGAGTTTATTATTTCAATGGAAAGTATTTCCACAAAATGGGAACGTGAAGATTCTGATTTCAAAGGGACGTTTTTGCATAAAATGAGAACTCAAAAGATTAGTATATCAAACAAAGATATAATTCAGTTTCTTAGCAGTGTATGGGATAAGTTTCAATTATTTACTCACGGTGAAGGAAGTTACAATAAAAACTTTTAAATGATATATTCACTCTCTCAAATAAAGAGAGGGAGAATGTAGCTGCCAGTGACTGCAACCATGTGAGAGAACAATGGAACATTTACTCATGCCAACTGGTGTAGCTTCTGAAATTTGATGGTGCTGCGTGCAACAGCCTGCAGATTGACAAATGGAAAGGCAGCAAAGGAATGACTCGATTGCTTTCAAAAGGCACTCTCGTCCGTAAAACCACCGAAGATCACAATCTGATTCCGCAGTTCACACACGAATAAAACGGGTGTCAAACAGTGAAACAAATGATAACATGGGACTTGAAAAACGGATCTTAGTTTTCTACTGTCGATTCAAACAAGAAATTCCAAACTAAGACAAAGAGATTCGCAAAAGGTGGTTGTCATTTTCCAGGAATATGATGATGATGGTTGTTGGACTCTACAATGAAAATGATCCTCTGGCCTTTTTATTTATCGTAACTAGGGAAGTATAAGAATATTAATTTGAGGCTAAATTTTTGCGTAGGTAACAGACAGACACTACTGTATGTTTCCGTTTATGTTAGTCCCATACAAGCCTGTCTTATAAAAAAAATATTAAAAGGGTGATGAAGTGGAGTTCCAGTATCCTAGCACCGCTTGTTAGTGCAAGACGATCACCTGCACTCGGCTGATGAAAGACCAGTCTAACAAAATCTTGCTAGAATTCTTGAGACAACTATTAGCACGGCCACTAAACAGATCACCAACCAAAAATCCTCGAGATTTAGCGTTGTGTGTCATTTACAAGAAACTCGGGAAACAAAGATGCAATGGGAGAGCCTAGCAATAGTAACAGATCATTTCTCACTCAAGGATGGGGGGGAAAAAACACAAAATATTACCTGGAATAAGTAATGGAAGAAAATATCAACAAAATTTCGCCTGGAAATGGGGAAGATATATATATTTGTTAATCTCTATGTAAAATTGGTTAACCTCCAACATACTCTCATGGACAACAAGAGCAGAAATAGAGTCGCCCTTCCCTTCAGCAGATGAGGAGGATTTCTAACCATTGTTCAGCAACAGTCATGTACGAAAACGTAACACCCACTATGGCTACAAGTTGCTCAATCTTCACTTGACGTCATCACGTCATGAACAAAAAGTACTGTAGAAGGACTATTTCCTTCACTGCCTCTAGTAGAAGTTGGCCAAATGAAATGCGTGGTAACAGTTATCAACAAAATTTTTCCACACATTTACTCAAGAAAATTCCAAATCTTCACATACAAATTTGTTTTCTGGAAATTTCTGTGATTTAGAAAGATTTCAGTCGGAGTGATTATTCACTAAGTTTAAATATAGTCATTTTTGACAGCAAGATTCCTGTTATCTAGCTAAGGCATATCGCGGAATGGAAATGCAAAATAATTCTAGTAAAGATTAACAAAAGAAAGCTCAAGGAAAAGCGTTAAAAATACCGGTCATTTACTCTGTTCCACAGCCAAGTCCTGTATTCTCTCCCTCAAAGAAGGGTCAACTGAATAACATTGCAATTAAGCCCAATTAACTTCTCTTCTAAATCAATACTGTGCGTTTACATCTGCTCTCTTATTCTGCTTTATGCTCCCATACAATAATCATTTTAACTTTCAATTTTGAAGTTTACAAGTGAGGAGGTCCCTACGCACAACGTAAATAACAACAAGGTAATATATACATACATGTGATATATATATATATATATGTGTGTGTGTATATACATATATAAATAAATATAGATATATATATATATGTATATATATATATATATATATATATATTTGTGTGTGTACATATATATACATACATGATATATATATATATATATATATATATATATATTTATGTGGTACATATGTATACATACATGTGTATATATATATTTATATATATATATATATATATATATATATATATATATATATATATATATATACATATATATATCCCCAAACAACTTCACCTAAATGAATTTCAAAGACAAATTCCTTCTCGGAGTGATATTTCATCTGGGCACAGTATTTTTCACTGTGAAGGAATGACCTTTCCCCTCCAAGAGATCCTATCTTTTAACATAGCTCTTTACTTCTATAATGGAATCGGATTTAGGGGAAATCCCAGGCCCAAACCCACTCATCCTTCAGCCACCAACTAGGCTTTTCCTTCCAGCCGTTTTCATTTCCATTAATCCTTCGCCCCCTTCCAGACGCCACTTCTTAAGCCTTCCTACCAAGGTAAAGGGACGTCCTTCGGGCCACATTTCCTAGTTTGCTTTTCTTCCGAACAAAATTTATCTTTTCCAAACGCCTTTTTTTTATACTTCTCACGTTTTCTGTGAATTTTCTCTCTCTCTCTCTCTCTCTCTCTCTCTCTCTCTCGCTCTCTCTCTATATATATATATATATATATATATATTATATATATATATATATATAGTATATAGATATATATATATATAATAGATATATAATATATAAATTATATATATATATATATATATATATATATATTAGATACACACACACATATATATATATATATATATATATATATATATATATATATATATATATATATATACATATATATATATATATATATATATATATATATATATATATATATATATATAGAGATATCTATATTATATATATATACATATATACATCTATATATATATAGTATATAATATATATAATTATATATATATATATATATATTATATAATATATATATATATAATATATATAAGTACAACTGCTGACAAAGATGCAGTACCTGCCTCGTATATATCAGATAAGTCTTTCATTCCCAGTTACTTGACTGATTTGTTACATCAACAGTACTTGAAATAGACATGATGCTTACATTGTTTACTGACAAACGAAATTTTAAGAAATTGATAGCAAGAGCCCGTGCCGGCACAACGCTTCCCCTTATTCTAACAGAATAATTATATGGGACTGAAATGTGCGTGTGCGCGCGTGTGTACAAACGAATGTATGTATCATTAAGTCATACACTAACAAAATTAGAAACAGTTTCTTTTTCTAAGATATCCTCGTATTTTGCACTCGCTTTTTCACAATTCTAACAGATTGTCTTATAGTGATTTTTGCAACTGTCGTTTTCAAAATGAGAAAAACAAAGTGGCTTTTATCATTAGAATCTTTCACAGGCTGCAAACACATCACTCATGCAACTTTCACTTCCACATAATTATTATACCTTTTTGTGATAACTTCATCACTCTTCGGCACAGACACTGGATCACTGATTGAGCCACACTATGCACTAAGTATATCAGAAACATCCAAGGGAGAATTGTCCTTCTCAAGATTCTTTTTTTGATGGTAGTGACTGGTATATCAGAATCCTCAGAATCGTAGTCGTTTGAGGTATTTTTCTCGGCTAATTTTGACAAAGGTATATCATCGTTACCATCTGCGGCACAAACACTGGACTGCTGTTCTTCAAAATCAAGTAGAACTCCTCTCCGCCATTTACTGTCTGGTTTCCACTACATTTCGATTGGGGGTTCAATTCTCAGCTTTTCTTGCTGAAGTAATTTCAAATCCTTCAGCTCCACCGCATTTTCATGGCCATTTTCATCCGAGCTAAAGGTCAAATTCTCAGGATTAAAAAAAATTGTTTCCTTAATATTTCTATTAGTAATTCTTTTCTAAAACTGAACAGAAGACGCCGTAAAGTCTATGATAGTTAGATACAAGTTGTTATACGTAAATTAGCATAATATCGTCATATGAGTATAAAAAGTTATCATACAGAGGAACCGAATAGTTTTAGTTAACGATGCTGCACTTTGTGAGAAAATAAAGTGCATTTGACAAGCCTCACGTTTTTACAATGTGACGAGTGGAACATTCGTCACTTTGTGAAAATGATTTAGTGTGAAATGACGATATTCGACAGTACTTATATTGTTTAATTCGAAAACTACTTGCGATATCAATGTGAAAGTTTGTGATATTAAAGATCAAAGTATGTTTGTTTTTGTGGCAGTAATAACTCATTTTCCCCCAAAACGTGCGATTCGACGGCATGTGGAAACGCCGACGATTTGGGGACGGTAAAATTATATTTTCTCATTTCTTGACGGCATGAAAAACAGAGACCAAATTCCAGCCGAGGTTCCCATAAAAAATCCAAAGCAAATGAAAGGTACGATACAGAAATCATTGGCAGATATCAATACATGCACACGCAAACTTGAACAGGAAGCACATCTCTAAAGTCTATACATAGAGTATATGAAGGCTGTGTCATAAATCACAAACCATCATGCTCCAGTAAGATCTACATACTACCGTGAATATCTTAATTCCCATAAACGAATAAACCTAAAACTGATAAATGTTACGAACATTAATTAAACTCTTGTTTGGAAACTTGCTTAGAGGCGTTCTTGTGTGACGATTATAAAGTTGAGTTAAAATGTTGCTGAACTTATGAGGAACTTTAATGACTTTCCATTTAAACTTTCCAGATGTGATCTGTGGCGATACCTTTGCCTTTTCCTTACCTAAATTTGTGAACAGATTATTCTCTTTCTCATGAAATATGGAAATATACCTAATCAGACGTACAGTACACAAATATATGTATTGTCTTCATCTCTAAGTGCACAAATATAATACATCGTATATACAGAGGCAACATGGGGCACCGTATCTCGATGCTTTCTTTATATACGACATCAATCATTGTTGATCATAAGCAGCATGCTCTTGCAATAAACAAAGTCCTTATTTTTTTCTTGTATACAACCATACTTTTTTTTCAGCCATCATATCTTTCTCATCTTATATACTTCAAAAGATTCCAGTTGATGTTTACCAAATACCTAAATAATTCTAGTAAAGCATTTTATTCTTATTTTAAAAAGAATTTTAGTACACATGCAGGTCGTAGCATTTGTTCATCTCTTTGGCTGCTTCTTCTTGCCAAGCTTTGTCTTCCGTCTATGGAATTTTCCCCCCTAATTATCTTTAAAAACTGTAAAAGACGTCAGCGAGTTAATCATGGTCAAAACTGTAATACATGCCAAGTACCGAGAAGCATAATCCAACTGATGCTGCCTTCCTCAAGGGAAAAAAAAAGAGATTCAAAATTAGGTGTTATGTGAAATTTATGGCCCTATGTCAAGAGCTGGCCGCAAGCAAAAAAAAAAAAAAAAAAAAAAAAATCTAAATATTATGCATAAACAAACATCCATATATATGAAAGACAACCACACATCACCAGGCTGTCTTATTTTACTGCCGATGTTTCGTAATTTTTGACAGAGTTAATTCTTGAGAGCTGCACATAAATTAATAAGAACTCTTATAGATACTAAGAATATAAATAAAAACACAACTGACCTAGAGGTGAGACATCATTGAACTAATTGAAAAAAAGCACCACAATAAGAGATTAAGAAAAGTACAATGGCCTTGAGGACGTCTGAGTATTTAGGAATGGTACGAGCTGCTTTATAAATATCAGAAAGCATTCTAAAAACTGCGGAATCTATATTGACAACGAAGATCTTAGTATTATTGGTCATACTGCCAACCCTCATGATTTAACCATGTATTTTAAATCTTGAGGGTTGGCAGCATGAACAAAGACACTGGAATCTTTGTTGTAAATATATGTTTTGCACTTTCAGAATGTTTTCAGAAATTCTGTTTCCTGTACAAAACCTAACTCCCGCTGTGAATTTATGTGCACCTTAAGAAGCCTACTGGTGGGTACAACGTAACTCCAGAAATGCACTTAGGCAAAGTATATTATAAACAACACCATAGGACATAAAAGGACAGAGATGATCTTTTACTTTAAACAAAGAGCCATTAGTGATGGGAGTTTTCGGAATTAAGTGACTTTAATGGCAGGGAAATATTCTTGAACAATGTGAGAAATTCTTTTTGAAAAGATACTTCACTGATATATGAGAAGCTTGTATAAAAATTCAATTTTTGTACAGCCAAGACTTTTGCCCTTATAGAAAAATGTTTATTTAGTAACTAATATAACTTTTTATCGACTAGCCGACTACAAACCAGTTACGCGTGTCTTGTATCATATCATTATCATGCCACGATACTAGCAACCATACCAGAGGACCAGCAGTAAATAAATAGATAGATAAATAATAAATAAATAAATAAATAAATAAATAAATAAATAAATAAATATGTATATAAAGACAAATTCCATGAAGGAAAAAGAAACAATGGAGTACTGCAAGGTCTTTCGAATTCTTGCCCTTTACTTAGCAGAAAAGAAGTCGAAAGACCTTGCACTGCTCGACTGCTTCGCTTTCATCAGTGGAATTTGTCTATACTTATATATTCATCACAATCAAATTTTTGTGATACAAGGGGAAACACTCCAAGTAAAATATTTGTGTATCAGGTGCCTTTAGTGTCTGCAGAGGAACCATGTGCCATCTAGTGTCTTGGCCATTATGGAGCAGGGAGGCCTAGGGACTGGATGCCTTCTGCTGCTGCCTATCTTTGCATTGGACAACTTCTCTGGGGGCAGGCGGCAGAATCTAGAGTAGATCTGCGGCCTAATGTCTTGATGGGATGGCATATGCTCTGTCTCACTTCAGGCTTGAATACATAAGGGAACTCCAGTTTGAGAGGGTGTACGTATATCGACCTACTGGTCCAGTGGTGAGTGGTGTCCATGAAACCAACACTGAACAGGGTCATCTGGATTTCGACGACAATGAAATTCCATCAATAGATTTTTTATCTATTAGTTGCCTGGGGGTAAGGTTCAGTGGATGTATGATGATAAGGGGTGCAAATGGCAGCCATTAAACATATCAGTCTAATAGCCTTTGTTGGTCCTCTACTAATGTAGTTAGTATGTCCTTAAAGGTGCCTGTGTCTACAGGGAACTTCCTGCTGGAGGTGCAGTCAGTGCTGTAGAATTTGGTGGAGTGGCTGTCTGTTGGGGATGTAAAAACCACTATTGTTTTTATGGGTAGCACCCTGCTTGTTTTTTTCTCTAGCTGCATCTGGGAATGCAGTTCTTGGCAACTTTCTTGAATCTGTAGTTGTATATTCAGGTGATGGGTGACTGTAGGCACACATTCTGTTGCTACTCATATGGGCACTTCAGCATGGCATTGACCAAGTCTCCTTGTTGTTGTGGTCCTGGTCTGGATCATCACTATTTTTGCAGATTGTGTGAGCAGTATGTTGTGGGTCTTGTAGGTCCCAAAGAAATTGCCTTCCTCAGGAAGTCTGCAATGAGTGTGCCTTCAGTGTTGGCAGGGAGTCACAGATGCTGGTTATAAGGCAATAAGAGTCATATTCTCCTTATTACATTGAATTTCTCGAGTCTCCTGTTAGCATCATGAACTGGGAGAGTGAGTATGGATTCAAATTCATTCTAGAATGCTCTTAGCATTGTTTCCCCATTGAAGTGTTCAGTAACTTGAGGACCTGTCAGTTACAGGCTGGTGGTGGCAGGCATAACTTGGGTATCAGTAAGTGGTAAGTAAACATCATCATATCTGATCCTTTCTCCCTGCGCACAGAGCCAGTGGGTGACCTGGTGGAGAGGGTATCAGGACCCAACTTGTGGACAAGTTTTACATCCTTTGTTAAAATGGTGACATACAGAGGCAGCATTGTTTGTCTGCTCTCCAGAATTAGACATATAGTTCGGTCATCAAGAAGGAAGTCTATGATAATCATGCTTGCTAGTTCGTCCACAGAGACTGTATAATATCCTTAAACGTCATCCTTGTAACAGTAAGCAGGCTACATATAGTCTGTTAATCGCCAGGGTAGGTATGACTGTAGTTAGTCTGTTAATCACCTGAGTTGATGTCAAAACTATGCAGTGTCTACTAAACTAGTGGAGTACATCATTGTGCTCTTTGTTTAGCGCAAAGCCAGAACTCAAGCACCCTGTTATTATTTTATGGGCTTAATTTTGTTGGTAGATATGGCTATGTTTAGTTTGTTAGGTGCTAGGCCGCTATGTAATAACCATGCAGGTCTACCAGTTCGTTCTGAGGCCACCTATGTAAGGAAAACTGCCTTTAATCTTAGGTTTTTGCCACATTTGACATTAATTGCAGATGGAAATGTGGCTTTTGTGGTCGAACAGACCATGCGGTCGGAATCTTGTGACAGGTAACACGACATACTACATATAAGCATAGAGGGTGCTCTGTGATTGGCTACCTGACCTAGTGGCTAGAACTAGGTTTGGCAGTCAAGCTTTTATTATTTCACTGAACTCTTTCACATCTCTTTCTGTCCATCTAAAACTCATTGCATCCCACTGCCATTGCCTATCCTACTATGCCATGGTGCTTTAAAATATACTGCTTGTATGCTTGTATGGTGTTTTTACGTTGCATGGAACCAGTGGTTATTCAGCAACGGGACCAACGGCTTTTACGTGACTTCCGAACCACGTCGAGAGTGAACTTCTATCACCAGAAATACACATCTCTCACTCCTCAATGGAATGGCCGAGAATCGAACCCGTGACCACCGAGGTGAGAAGCAAACACCAAACCAACCACGCCACTGAGGCGCTTTTAAAATATACTGCATGCTTTCAAGTATACTGGATGTTCTAAGCTTGTATTTTTGGTTGAATAAATTAGTCAAAATTAAAGTGGACGTTACTGTTACGAAAGGTTACGATTTTGCGCTACTAGCAGTTACACTCATGCAGTTAATTTGATCGATGAGAGAGAGAGAGAGAGAGAGAGAGAGAGAGAGAGACGAGAGGAGAGAGAGGGAGATGAGGGATGATAGAGAGAGAGAGAGAGAGAGAGAGAGAGAGAATTAGGAAGAAAAAAGTAGGATGCGGATTGAAAAAAAACACACACACAAATCCAGAAGTGTCAATGAACATAACGCATACACAAGCAGGCGAACCCATTAAGTGCTCTTATGATGCGCTGTGCCGATCCCAAAGTACATTGAGCAGATCCTAAAGAGAGGGGACGGATGATAACGTGCGTCATAAACAAGGCGAAGAGGGGACGAAATGAGGGCAAGCAAAGAGAAGAATATTATATAATAATAACAGTAACTGTAAGTTCTAGGAATTTACGTGTTCACTTGAGAATGACAAACAAAAAGTAAAAGTTAATGGCCACAGCAGTTTTCAATTATCTTTAATAACCGTGTATCGATGTTTTTTAAACTAAGGGTTCCAGAAGTTTTTCATTTTTAAAGAGCAGGGGTTTCAAATCTTGAGAATTTTCGGAATAACTTTGCAAATATTGGTTAAACGGGAAACGAGTGTTAACATATTCAATCGTTTCATCAGGACGAAGCAGGGTTTAGATGATTTAGTTAAAAGACGCATATAATTCCTTTATAACAGTTAGTCAACTCTGGATCGCAAGCAGGTTGGAGAAAGGTAACTAGGAAACATGGTTAAAAAATACTCGGTGAAATAAAAATACATAAAAAGAGAAATATATCAATATTATTATAAAGAAGAACAGCTGAGTAAGTTTTAGAGATAAAAAGGGTAATGATGAAACGATTTAATCAAAATTCAGTCTCCTTGAAAAAGTCACTTTAAACAACAAAGTAAGTAAATACAGAACAGGAGCTTTCGACCTTCACCAAAGCCCCCTTCAGCTGTACTGAGCGAAAAATGACTAAGACATAAAATTACAAATACATAATTTTCAAAGGGTAATTAAAATGGAAACTGTCAGTCTAGGGTCTCTCTTGAAGGCGTCTTGTATAGGTAATTTAGTCGTTTGCTGGCCGAAGGAGCAATTATTTTCTAAAATATGTAATTGTAGATTGGCTGTCAGGCATATTAACTGGTCTGCGAGATCGTCTTCAACTTCGAGGGTGTAGGACTTGTTTCCTTGGAAAGTATCCAACTATCTGGCTGATGAGTGCTCCCTCTACTAACATATTCTTCTTTTAATGGTATTATATGCGACTTGAAGATATCTTTGCCTTGCCAAAAGAAATCTGATGGTCCAAATCAAGACCGAGCAATCTCTTCCAGTCTCCCCGACATAGACTTGGGTACAATTTTTACTGGGAATAATATACTTGGGTGGTCCGTATAATAAGGTTCCCAAGGAGCTGCAGTCGTGAGGAATGCTGTTACGTGGGATCCGGCGACACTGGCGTGTGGCTTTGTCACCCTGTAATGATGGAAATCATTCATTTAGCATTTATGACAGTACTCATGGATATTGGCGGACTGGAAAACCGAATTAGTATTCCTCTTATCAAGATGTTAAGTTAGCCACTCGAAGTTGAGATTGTCTATGATCGAGTGTAGCACTTAAGTACGTAACCATGCGCGGTTGCATAAGCTCAAATTGCTCTGTTCGAGACGAGTACGGCAACGCTGAGGAGAAACGATTGTATCTCCCCTCATATTAATTTGAAATGGCGTATTTCTCCCTTGTAAAAGGTATGCACTTGTCGTAGTTTATAATGTTATATGTTGCCATAACACTTGGTAGTGTTTCTTTATGCTTATACAACTGCCAATTGCCAAGAATTGTAATGGTACAGTTACATAAGCTGCACCATGTTGAGTTTGCATGTTGTTGCAATTGTACCATCAACTAACTGTAGGTTAAGATGTGAATTAGTCTTCCATATGTTTATAAAAATGTCAGTTCTAGAGAAAATTCCATCAATGTTATGCATATAAAGTCAGGCTAACTGCGATGTGTAACAGGAAAGTTAGGCAGGCGTAGCATAGCCTAAAGGCCTAACGACTGCATGCTCTTTGGCACAAGATTGCCGTCATAAATGAACTGTTTGTATTACAGGGAACCTAGGAGTCCAGTGTAAGAACCGGTATAGGGGTCCAGTGTAAGAACCTGTATAGGGGTCCAGTGTAAGAATCGGTATAAGAATCGGTGTAGGTTCTAACTGGTATTGAAGGAATATAGCTAGGAATAAGCTGCTTTTACAATGTATCCACCTGCTGTTAAGAAAAAAAAAAAAAAAAACCTGGAGCCAGCCTTTCCCTCAACCCTTATTACAACAATGAAGATTCGACCGTCTCTAACGTCAAGTACCTGTTCCAGCTAAGGATAGGCCAAGAAGTATAGTCGCCTAGGCCTATGAGGTACCTTTATATTAGCCTATGGTTTGAATTGTTATTTATAGGCTAGTCTGAGTTAATTGTCCTAAAATGTATGGTAGCCTCCGAATGTTTAAGTCAGGACAATTGACACATCAGTACTGTATACATATGCAGTATAGTAAATACATGAAGTCATAAGAATATCATCATTAAAAGCTATTCATACATGACACCCCCACTCCCAGCGCCCCCTGGCGAGCTGTCTGCGACTTTCAGTCTTGGCTTGCCAGACTTTAGAGATGGAGCTCCACTAGCTACTCCTGCCAGGTGCGAATTACTCCCTGTGATTCGTTTATGTGCAAAAAGCACTGCGCTGGTGGACAGTCATTCCCAACTGTGTGAAGTCTACGGAGAAAAGTGCATGAGCACACGACACGTACGCAAATGGTGCAGAGAATTCAAAGACAGACGTACAGACGTCCATGTCGAACAGCGTTCTGGACGTCCATCGGTTTCGGACGAAATGATTGCGAAAGTGGAAGAAACAATGCTGAAAGATCGAAGGGTGGCGGTTTGGGAGCTCTGTGAGATGATCCCAAATGACAGCAAGACCTCAAAATTTTGACAGACCATTTAGGGTATGCCATCTCTTCCCTGAATTGAAGAAACACGTGGGTGGGACACATTTCAGAACCGGAAAGGAGCTAAAAAGAAGAGGTTTGAAGCTACCTTTGCGGCGCAGCGGGAGAGTTCTACGATTCAGGCATAAAGAAGATGGTACAGCGCATGCAAAAATGCATTGATCTCAACGGCAATTATGTCGAAAAATAGGAAGAAGTCTAAGCTTTCCAAAAAGGTATTATTCAATGCCAATAAATATGTTTTTCATTGTGAAAAATCTTTGGGAATCATATCTTATAGACAACCCTCGTAGATATTAGCATTTAATTCAGGATCCCTAACGGAATTCTTGCAGAGCTCCAGTTTAAACGAGTTGTTAAAGGTAAACACCCAAATTAATTTCCTGTTGATCTAAAATCCTGCTTGTTTTCTTTTTCAGCATTGTTATTTCTTTGGAATAAGGCAGTTTTAAAACGTCTCGATAGATAAATCTAAGGAAATTAAATATTTTGGGTAACCTAACTGAATAAATGTATAATATATTTGGTTAATCTCTCTCTCCAAAAACTGAGGGTTACAAATTCTATGACACCGAAGGAACAATCTGAAATTACATTTTTCTTAGCATAGGTTGAATGATGAGAAAAGTATTGTATGTAACTTAGAGGTTGACTTCTTGTATAATGCGCATCGATTACTTGATTATGTACTTCAGTACCGAGAAATGGCAAAATGCCATTATTTTCCCATTCAACGCCAAATTCAATACCCAGGGAAAGGTTATTATTAAGCGCAAACGACTTAATTACCTTTACAATTACAAGACGACGCCCTCAATAAATGATGATGCTCAAAGAAGACCCTCAGACTGATAGTTTCCATTTTAAGTGCCCTTTTAAAAATTATGTATTTGTTTGTACTGACACGTTTTTGTCAACTTCATTTATTCTCAGTACTGCTGAAGAGGACCTTTGTGAAGGTCGAAAACTCCTGTTCTGTATTTATTCACTTAAATTTGGTTGTATATTGTGACTTCTTCTTAACAATTCAGGACAAACAAGAAAAATGTGTTTTCATCACTGAAACATAAACTTTTACCATTCATTACCTGCGCATTTCCCATGGCAAAAGGACATTTCCCGGGATACAAACCCAAAACAAGAGCAGTAGAAAGTTAATTTCCACTTGCCATACATAAGATGGAACGGATAAAAGAATTAGCAATCTTCAGCTGCCGCTACACCAGCTCCATTAAAAAAAAAAAAAAAAAAAAAAGGCCTCTGGAAGCTTCGAACAACGCTGATGCTGACATTGAAAGAAAAATTTAGAATAACACAACTGCAATCACTGCTTTGGAGAAACACTGAACAAGCTACATTCGATGGGTTTGGAACCACGCCCAAGGGATTATAAAAATTCGCGTTTTTTTAAAAATAAAACTAAAGTGAAAAAGAGTATTTGGAATGGCGTGCAAAATATTTTATTTCTTAGTTAATAATTTCAAAATGTTTCACTGCATAAATACCAGGCCAAGAGACACTAATCAGGATTCTAAACAGCGAACTGAGGACCCCACTCTCTAAAGGACGATTATAGCTCGTGGTCCGGAGGAAACAAAGAGAATTAAACGGTATTTGCGTAGCATAAACGGATTCACCATAAACACGTTCTGAATATTCCTAAAACGATTATTTACAATTCCAAAAGTTCCTCCGATTTATTTCCTCTTTCTCCTTCTCTCCCTTCCTCTGCCTTAGCTGTCTTTTCTGAGACCATCCGGTTAACACCTTAGATAAACTTACATTTCCCGCCAACCTCCCCCTGTGTGTGTGTGTGTGTGTGTGTGTGTGTGTGTGTGTACACTACAGAGACAACGTATGCAACGAGACTGTACTAAGAGATAGCAGTATATTAAATTGAACTAAACTATCATGAGTTCAGTGAAACCATCACCTATCTTGCATGTACCGAGCAACATTTTCCAAGAGTACATTTTCACGAAATGTTTTAGAAGTACTTGGATAACCATATAAACTGCAAGGTCAATGTTTGCCTGTTTCATGGGGTACCTTCTTCCTCAAAAGCATCTCGCATTTCTTGATTTACTTAGTAGCAGGAGTTAACCAAAAAATGCGATAAAATACCGAAAGGCAGTTTATAAACAGTGGACACACACTTCAAGAGACTGGCTCAATCACTACTAGAAATATAAACACAAAAGCACTCATGACACAAAGGAACATGTTATTCATATATAATATATATATATATATATATATATATATATATATATAATATATATATATATATATATATATATATATATATATATATATATATATATATATATATATATATATATATATATATATATATATATATATATATATATATATATATACATATACATACGTATGTGTGCAAATATATACATATTCATATATGCTAACATCAAATTAAATGGTCTAGGAATACGGCACCAACACCTCGGCTCCCAGCTTACATTTCAGAATCGGACAGTCAGTTAACCGGTGGATAAAGTGATAAAGTTGGCCCAGCCTCCTCCTGGAATATCCTGAGCTGCTTAGAACCAGACTGAGAATTTGGAACAGATTAATGCAACGTCGCGATCAATCCTAGAGGAGCAATGCCGGAGTGTGCTATATAACCAATTAATTACAGCCGTATTTCATTTTCGAAAATTCCTTCCTCTCTCTATACACAGACACAATATATACATATCCGCTTACATTTTTTTAGCATTCTTTTCCTTAACCAAAGCATTGCTACAGAAAAAAAAAAGACATCGAACATTATTTCATACATACTTTAAATTATGGATTTGGACGAAACACTTTTATTGAAAAATTCCACAACTTGAGCGACTTCAATCATTTACGCCATTAAGGCTCATCAACACTGCTGATTGAATGATCATGGAATTTAGGGCAAAGCCCAAGCGCTGGGACCTGCAAAGGTCATTCAGCGCCGCAGTGTTATATGATTGAATGAAATGGATTAAATGAAGGAATACGTGAATCAATTAAAATCTCTCATACAAATGACCAATTAAAACTGCAATTAAAAACACCGAACGACACACAACAACAAAGACCAAGACCATCTCACATTACATATCAACTGAAGACAAAACCATTCACTCTCATTCAAAACCACTTCCACTGCAACCAAAAAATCCCACAGCTAAAGTCACACACACACACACACAAAACTGACATGCATACATCCATTCAACTCCATTTAACCTTAAGTAAATATAGCAAATAATTTTTTTAAATAATTTGGCACTTAAAATGATGACCATGAACAAAAGAATATAAAATAAAATCAACATAAAATAAAATCAACATAAAAACATAAACTTCATAAAAAATCCCAATACATTTTAAAAATCTCACTAGTGCAGGGATATCTACTTTGTCATCTAGAATATCGGCAAGAGATTGTCCATCAAGGTGGAATCTCTGCCTCTGTTCTCTATAATTTGCACATTGCACCAGGATGTGCTCCAATGATAAGGTTGCATCACACCTAACACACACTGGTGCACTGCCACCTTCTAAAATAACTTTATGGGTTATCCGAGTGTGAACAATACGAAGTCGCCCCAAAACAATTTCTGTTCTCTCTTTTTGAAAAGAAGAGGGACATTTTTCTATGCTTTTCTTTATCTTCTTATATTTCTTATTGTTGGCTAAGAGAGGGGAGGACCATCTCTCTTGCCATTTCCTCAAGATGTAAGAGTTGATGGATCTCTTCATATCAACATGTGGCAATTTGGTTACCTGATACAAATTACTCACAGCCGCTTCCTTTGCATATCTGTCTGCCTCCTCATTCCCGCGAATTCCGACATGAGCTGGAATCCAGTAGAAACATACTGATTTCCTGCGACACAAAATCCAAAAGAGCCACTCCTGGGCTTTTTGTACCAGAGGATGAATTGTATACAGTTGTTTTAATGAATCTAATGCACTTTTTGAGTCACTATATGTTATAAAATTTTTCTTATTCGAGTTATGAATAATTTCTAAAGCTTTAACTATAGCTGACAACTCTGCAGTGAATATGGAAGCCGACTCAGGCAATTTTGCCTCGTAAATTTCAGTACCAGGCACAACTGCACACTCAACTCCACTATCAGACTTTGATCCATCAGTGTAAATCTTCACTTGTCCATCATATTTACTGTCATGCTCCAAAAAATTAGCTTTTATCTATTCCTCAAACTGCTGTTTTTTGTTTATGTTCTTAGAGCATAAGGAAATCTTGGGAATAAGCCATAGGGGTACAGAGGATAGTTTTACTTCTTCAACTTTTTGGCGCGGAATTACCATGTCATTTAAACATTCCAACTGTCTTATTTGAAAAGGTTTGGAAGATCTTTCACCAAATTTTCTAGAGTCACACTCCTCTAAAATTTTTCGTGTGGGGTTTTCTCGAGAGCTTTTTAGTCGCATGGTGTACTGCAACCCAAGTTCTTCTCTTCGCAGATCTAAAGGAAGTTGATGAGAGTCAATGTAGATACTCTCAACGGGAGATGTCCTGAAAGCACCTGTACAAATCCTTAATCCCATATTATGTACTACGTCCAATTCCTTTAACCTGGACTTGCAGGCAGATGAATATACCTGACAGCCATAGTCCAGTTTTGATTTACATAAGGAATCATACAACTTCAGTAAACTTTTCTTATCAGCTCCCCAGTCGAATCCCGATACCACCTTTAGAATATTAAGGGATTTTTTACCCTTTTTTTGAAGAGAGTCGATGTGACTACGCCACGTTAGCTTGCTGTCAAATATTATGTCCAAAAACTTTACTTATTTTTTGTAAGGAATAAGACAATCCTTCAGTTTCAAATTAGGAATAGTTTCATTGCGGGTACTTCTGGTGAAACGAACGGCCACAGTTTTGGATGAAGAAAATCGGAAACCATGTTCATCAGCCCATTTACTGATGACGTTTATTGTCTTTTGCAGGTAGTTACAAGCTGATACAGCGTCGTATGTGGTGACATAGATGGCAAAGTCATCCACAAACAGTGAAGCCCTAACTGGAGCGGATACAGATTTCACAATATTATCAATAGCAATGGCAAAGCAGGTAACACTCAATACACTGCCTTGTGGGACACCTTCTTCCATCTCATAACAAGAAGAAAACTTATTCCTTTTACATTTTGCCCTTGATTCCCATTTCATTGAGCCGTTTAACAATGCCAAATCGCCATGTTGTATCATAGGCCTTCTCCAGATCAAAAAATACCCGTACTGTTTGGGATTGATTGGAAAATCCCTGCTGAATCTGATTTGATAATCTCAGTAAAGGGTCCAAGGCTGAACGATTTTTCCTGAGTCTGAACTGAACAGAAGATAACAATCTGTTTTTCTCTAAATGCCACATTAGATGAGCGTTCACTATTTTTTCAAACAATTTACAGACACAGCTTGTTAGTGAAATTGGTCTGTAACTAGTGGGCTGATATCGATCTTTTTTTGGCTTTATAATTGGAACTACTATGGCTATCTTCCAAGATGTGGGAATGATGCCTGTTTCCCAGATCTTATTGAGTATTTTCATTAGATATATTTTAGCATGTTCTGGAAGATGTTTAATCATGTTATAAGTTATGTTATCTGCACCAGGGGCTGTTGACTCACAAGATGAGAATGACTCTCGTAGTTCCCTTAGTGAGAACTTAGCGTTATATGCTTCATTGTTTTGAGAGTTAAATCTAATTGATACCTTGGCATTTGAATCTTACTGAACTGTGGTGAGTTGTTTTTGGAGCTTGATATATCTCCAAAATGCTCACCAAATTTTTCTGCAACATCAGGTGGATTTGAAACAAGGACATTATTGAGTTTTAAGTAGGAGCAGGTGATGGAACAAATTTCCCACTTAGCTTTTTAATCTTTTCCCATACTAGTCTTTCTGGCGTTTTAGAATTGATACCATTAATATCGTGAAGCCAAGATTCTTTTTCAGCTTTCTATATATTTTCTTTGTTTGTCTAAGGCCCCTTGGTATGTAGTTTTAGTTGTTCCTGAGGGTTTTCCCTTGAATTGTCTATAGTATTTTCTCACTATTCTTCGCAGTTTGCCACAGGTTTGGTCCCACCAGGGAACTGCAGGCCTGCTTGGTTTACCCTTTGTTTTTGGGATATATTTCTCAGCATTATCCAATATAGTTGAGGTCCAGTAATCATACACATCTAAGTGTGACTCAAATGACTCTACTTCCTGATGTAATTGAGAGCTTCCTTCATACTTCCTCCAATCTGCTTCGTTTTCCTTCAACTTTATTGGAGATTCAGAAGGTATGTTTCTAGCATACTTTAAATGTATGGGAAAGTGATCACTTCCGTGCAAAAATTCATCTACAGACCAGTTGAAGTCCAAGTGGACTGCAGGTGAACCAATGCTTAAATCTATAGCTGAAAAGACGTTGGTGTAGATGTTATGAAACGTCACTAAACCATCATTGTAAAGAGAAAGATCATTATTTAGGATAAAATCATCGATGGCTCTACCTACGGCATTCAAGGTATCTCCTCCCCATAGACTATTATGGGGATTAAAATCTCCCAGTAATAAGAAAGGAGGAGGTAGTTGATTAGCTAGTGCCTGAATGTCATTCAAAGTAATCTCTGACCTAGGTGGGAGGTAAATAGAGCAGATAGTAATCTCTTTTTCAAAGTGTGCTCGAGTGGCGACTACTTGTAGGTTTGTGTTCAAGGGAACACTTGTATGTTGCACAGACTTTTTAACAATAATTGCAACCCCCCCCTTTAGCTCAATCACCATTTCTGGGGTTCATCACAAACATTTTATAATTTAATCCTGGATTGTATAATGAGTTGCCTAACTTAGTTCCTTGAAGGCAAACTACATTTGGGTCATGATGGTTTAATAATAATTTTAACTCTTCAGAACAAGTCCTAAGGCCTTTGCAATCCCATTGCAAGATATTAAATTGGAATTTTAACTGATTCTTGTGCCCAGCCAAGTCATTTTTTTAGCTGGGTTTTCAAAGTAACACAGCAGAATGTTCTGGATTTGAAAATCTCTTAAGTCTGGTACCTGGGAGACTTTTATTTTTATTGGATGAGGGGGAGTTTGAACATTTTTCATGCACATCTGGTTTGTTCAGTTTGAGACCAGATTTATCTAAATTTTTAACTATATTTAAAGAGTCAACATGTTTTCCCTCCACCTCAGAAGCAGCTGTTTCTGCATATGATTGAGGGGATTGGGAGATGTTGGTCATACTTAAATTTGAGCAGGACCGAGATCTTTTCTAATGGCTGAGGTTGATAATGGCTTAAAGGGGTCATCTAATGCATTGAATCTGTTGGAAATTTGAATCTTAAACTCTATAGGAGAGGATGGTCTACATTTCTTTCACTTCGGGGGTGACTGAAAACTGTCATAAGATTTATTAAGATTTCCTTTAGATTTTATTCTCTCTTTGGGCTTAACAGTTGAGCTCAACTCTGAGACAGCATTTGCTTGCAGGTCAGGGAGAGGTTCATCAATCACAGCTTGTACCACTTTAGTTTGAAGTTCATTACATACCACAGAAGTTGAAATATCCTGAGAGGATGTTATTTTTAATGATGGGTTTAGCAGGCTGATGGAATGCATTATTTCCCATAACAGTGGAAGCAAATGAGGATCCAGTACTTTTGTTAGCACCTCGAACCAAGCGTTTGGCTTCTCCTATGCTGATAAAGTTATGATGAGCAGTGTTTACAACTTCTCGTAGGAAAATATATTGAGGACAGCCCTTCCAATTGGGAGAATGATTGCCAGCACAGTGAAGACAATATTTATCAGCCTTGCAGCTTTCCTTTACATGTTCACCAGAGCACACAAAGCACTTTCCTGGTTTTGTACAAGAGATTGATACGTGGCCATATTCAAAGCATTTATAACACTGGGTTGGTCGATTTTTAAATGGCTTAACCCAAACCCGAGAGTGGTCTATATCAATATATTACGGCAAGTAAGAGCAGGTAAAAGTCAATTCAATGGCATGCTGAGTGCCTTTAAATTTTCTAATTTTAATGACATATGCAGGACATAATTTTAATATTTCCTCCTCTTCAAACTCATATAGGTCTCTGCTATAAACTATACCCCGTTTAATGTTAAATGATCGATGAGGAGACACATCTAAAATATTACCATCTTCAGTTGATTGGAATTTTGAAAGCATCTTAATTTGAATATCGTTATTTGCTTTGATCAAGACTCCTTTACCATATCTTTCTTTTAATATTACCTTTAGGAATGGCACCAATCTTCCTCTGTAGATACTTGCATGCTGATAAAAAGTTTTCTTTGCCCTGTTTGTAATTGGCAACATGCCAAATCAATTTTGGGTCATCTTTTGCCAGGTGTTTTTGGCTATCAACCTCAAATTTGCTGGGTACATAGTCTGTCTCCTCCTCTTCCAAATTGTTTATATTGAACAACTTTGCATGGCAAACTTAACCAAAGACATTTTTACCATCAAGATTCACTAGAGCTTTGGAGGCATATTCAGCTTTACAAAAGGTTATGTAACTTTCATAAGAGATTTGACTTTTAACAATACATAATTTTATTCTATCTACCTTGCCTAACTGTTTCATGCAATTATGTAATAGGTCAAAATCGACTTGATCACTTATGTTACTACAATACACAACTCTTACATTTTCATTTACACCACCAGTATTTACACCCTGGTGTCCCAGTGTTTGGTCAAGTGGAGAGCCTAATGCGGAATCCTTAATCAGGCGAGAGTCATCAACAGAGGGGGTTAAATAAAAATTCATCAGACTATGGTGTGAACATTCATCCAGGCTGGCCCCATACCCACCATGGAGCCACAATTAGAGGGTGATATAGTACCCTAGGAGTCCTACCCAGATATACACCCCACACTCAGTGCCTTGAGGGTCGTCAGTCCATCGAGATCAGACCCAGCACTGAGTGGAGAGTTTAACATAAAAGTTTCCCCTCGCTCGGACATGTCAGGTACTCCAGTTCTACGGGTGAGGAGGAATGCCGCCCAACCTCACCCTCCAGAGTCCCTTATCCCCTCACCACTGGAAGAAGTCCTACTCGAGGGGATCAACACCTATAGGTCTTCCTCGTCCCCTCCCAGTACTTCCGAATTGCACTCTATTTTTTCACTTACTGTATTATCCACTATTCTTCCAAATGACCACACCAACCATCTCACATCTCAAAACAATATGACCTATCTGTTTCCCAACGCTAACCTTTCTATACTTCTGTACATCTCAACATTCTCCACTCTGTTAGTGCTTCTGATTCTTCATTTACTACTTGAACAATTCAGCTCTACAGCTTCCTCTTGCTTTTTTTTTTTATTTGCATGCGACATCCAGTCTTCAACCAATAAAAGAAAGTCGGCTCAACAATCCAGTCATGCAAGATTCTTCTTAATCTTCTGGACACATCCTGCAACAATTCCTTGCTTAGCATGTTGTGGGACTTGACAGTTTTCTCATCCTGACGCCAACCGATATATTTACCACCGGATACTTACATGAATCCTTTGCATTCATTTCTTCCATTATCTGTGCTCTCTTCCTGATTTGTGTACTCTCATCATCTTTTGCTTACATTTACTTGCAATTTTTTCTCTTCCAAATTTTCATGTCTCGTCAGTGTCTGCTCAGTTCCTTACTGATATATATTCAGTATCTCTAAATATATCAGTCATTCTAAAATTCATTCCCGACTCATTCTTATCACAGAAATTTGGTTCCTACATCTACTCCCCCCATCCCTGAATTCCAGTATCATTCCATCCATGAGATATCAAACAGCTACAAAGACATGATGAACATTGTCTCAGCACTATTCTAACCTCAAACCAGTATGTGTGTGTATATTACATGCATATACACACACACACACACACACACACACATATATAATATATATATATATATATATATATATATATATATATATATATATATATATATATATATTAGCTGACTGTAAGGGAATTCTTCCCTAACAATTGGGAAATTGGTACATAGTTAGAATTATACATGTTTTAGTTTTTCCAATCGCTCGTAGATGGCGCCCCTTGAACGCTTCTGGTTGCAACTGAAACCAGATACGTAAATCTTAACTATTTTTATTTAGTACCTTTCTTATATTGATTATTATTTCGGAAACTGTTGTTTTGAACAATTATCCCTTTTATCTCATATGTTTAATTTCGAATACGACGCTATTACTAATATTCTATTTTCCTTGCTGCTACTACTCTATTCTCCTTGCCCTAGCTACTCTACCCCCGCTACTTTACCCTTCTTGCCAACTCGTGAAGCTTTCTTCGCCGTCTCTTGATGACATTTTATTTAGACAATTAGTTTCTTCTGCTTCTGCTACATCAATCTACTGTGAGCTCTCGGGATATTAACAGTTATACCTGTGAAATAGTACTTGATAATTGTTTTAGATTAAGTGATTTCATTTCAAGTGCATCTCATTTTTAAATTGCCAATTCATGTGTTTCTTTAGCCACACAGAGGTAGTACCCCATTCCCCCTACCGACGTTGGTGCCTTAATTGATGCAAGCCTGCATCCCATTTGTTGTAAGTTGGACCCTTGGATGACATTCAAGACAGCTGCTTCAAATCACCGTGAGGACTCATGTGAATGGTTTCAGCGGTTGATGACCATCCTTAGTGAAACACTGAAACTAGTGTCGTCACCACAAACATACGCTAGTTTACAGCAGGAGCCCTACTACGTATCCATGTCAGTTATCCGGAAAACTTCTGTGATCTAAACTACGCCCGAGAAATGCTTAAGAATTAAGTATTGTGTACTGCTACAACAAATCAGAATCTTGATGCTTATCTTATTATATTGTTATTTTACTTTGCTGAAAGTGAAGGTAATTGGTGGTTATTATATCAGAAAAGCCACTACACACTTCGGGACCACCGGTTTCCTTTATACTGAATAACCTGGCACTGCCCAGGAAAACTCTGAATGACATCCATAAACTCTCCCCCCCCAACCCACATCCCCCCCAGTCGCGTGAATATAGTTGCTTCAGTTACATTGCCCAGCATTTTTGACGGGTTATATTTCATCACTTCTCACCCCCATTCTTATTGGGGCTGAACTATGACTTAAAGGGCACCAGGAGTAGTCTCGGTTAATCCCAGTGAACTCGAAAACTGTGTATGTTCTAATAACTGTCTTTTCTGACATCTTAATCTTCAGCAACCTTGAAAACTACAGATTAGTCACTAATATCTGTAGTTTTCGGTTATTTTTACATGTTGCCACCTTCCCAACACCCCCACCCTTTCCCTATCAGGCTTCGGAAGTGGCACTATTAATCTCTGCAACCTCGAAAACTATGGATTGGACACTAATATCTCTCACTGTTATTTTTACATGCCACCACTCTCCCACCCACTTCTCACCAACCCTATTGGGGCTAAACTTGGACTTAACGGCATTGGGAGTTTCGCTATTCTTCTAAGCGACAGATATTAGGCACTAATATCTGTCATTTTAGGTTATTTTTACACTTTACCCCCTTCCTCCTAGCCCCATTTGGTGCCAGTGATGTTTTACCCTAAACAGTGTTCTTTTCCAGATGGTAAGTCATATGTATACCATGTGTAGTTGAAATTGCTCAATGTGTTTCAATGAGTATGTGGCACATACACATACAAACACAAGTACATTATATATATACATATAATATATTTTTCTTTCTACAGTTCAGCTGATTTTAACATTTAATACATGTAATTTTACGACAGACTTAATTTGAAAAAATTCACAAAAAATATGCAACCAACTCATAATTTAGTTTCGCAAGCGACCCATTAAAATTTTAATTTCATGTAAGGTCAATAGTTTTGTAAATTAATCTACAAGGAGATGAAAATATCCGAGGTTTTCTTAAACGTGAAACATCATTTTCCATTAAGTATCTCATACACAAGTTCAAGAATAGCGAGGCCACCGTTCTACAAACAAAAAGTATGGCGTGTTGGGTTGCTGATATAAAAATAAAATTCCATTTTGTCTTGCGCCACATATTCGTGAAAACAAACTTCATCCAATATTGGAATGTCATTAACCTTCGGAGAAGTTGGCAGGACTTGCTGAATTTACGACTAAACGCGGCAAAAGAAGGAGAGAGAAATGGAAAGATAAAAATAAACATGGGTAAGAGGTTGCAGCACCAAGAAGCTTTAGCATTGTGCGCTTCAACTCTTGCCCTTTCGTATTTATTTATACTTTATGAGAGAGAGAGAGAGAGAGAGAGAGAGAGAGAGAGAGAGAGAGAGAGAGAGAGAGAGAAATTAAGCAGCCTGAAATCTGTTTCTGGTTAAAGCCAATCCTTTTACGTTTTTTTCATTTCTCGAAAGTCGTTCCAGCTTGTCACAGAAATTCTGTAGTGTTTAAGGAAACATCTCATAAAAAGTCTTCTTAACTTTCTACGATAGATCGAATGTGAGATTTAGCAGACCAACCATGACTGTAGTTTCAACCAGAAATGGTACCGTTCTATGGAGCCTGACAAAAACGGTTCACTTAATTGGAATCCTGTATTGGGCTATAAAATGTCGCATTTATATTACAATTCAATTACAATAGTACTAAAAGGCGGATTCTTGACACTACACTATCAAGAGTGACATACAGGGGAAGTTTTTATTTTCCTCTACAAATTACATGCACATTTAAGCCACTAAAAGAGAATTCGAGAGAAGTTATTATATACTTAGTATTAAATTTAACCCTCCTAGATTATTCAAAGTTAAATATTACCTAAATGCTTGCTAAGCCATGACTTTGCAGAAGAATACTTCCGCATTAAATACTTAGTTCAAACTTTCCATATTCTTAGAGGACATCTGTACACAAGGACGAAGGGATATTCTAAATAAAATTTTGCAACACCAACGGTAAGCGAAATAAGGAGGTCGGTGGTCTGCCAAGGTCATGAGAAAGATATAATTTGAAGACGGTTTGCAAGCATAAAATCTTACTGCATACCCCTGACGCTGAGCACATACGAATTGAATTAAAAAAACACCTCGTCAATTAACTATATGTAACATTGCATGATCTGTTTTGAAAGTGATGAGATCCTCTTCATACGCGGCCATCACGAATATATTTCAACTATATGGTAACCATCGATTTAGGTCTCTTACTGAATGGTTTCTCCGATGAAATGAAAGAAGTAGAAAGGCTAGAGAGAAAGAGTCGAGGAGGGTTCTCTGCGAGTCCTTTCGGGCGCAAGGACAAAGGGTGCCCTTAGGAAGGCGTCGGACGGAAAGCGTTAGGCTCATCGATCTGCCAACCATTATAAGGGTGTGGTAGATAGCTAGCTGCCTGAGCACCTGTCGGGGGATCTTTGTGCTGCCTCTATTCGAGGAGGAATCTGTCCCACCTACTGATCGGTGGTTCTGCATTTCAAAATCTAATATAATTCCGTGTATTTAGAACAATTATATTGAATGAAACCTATGGAACTATTCAAGTCATGGACAGAGGCGTACAACGACAAACAGATTGGTCTAAGACCCTGTATGGTAATTTTATCATTATTTTCTTCGATTAAAAATGGCGGTAGGTCATGATGATGTGTATTGAAGGAATAGGTTACATTAAGACTCATTCAGCAAGAGGCGGCCGCCTATCTTCCAGATAAATTAGAAGAGCAAATAAAGAAATAATAAATAAAATGACCAAATTCATGAAAGGGTGTCATTATATAGAAATATTCGGTTCCCACCTCCAGAAAGAAACAAAAATTAATAAAAGAGTATATTTTAAATAATAAATTTGTTTATATCATTCTGATTTTTATTTTTTCATAAACCCTCCTCCTTGGAAGTTCTTCCTCGTTTATTCGTGACATGAGAACAATCTAGTTTTCGTAAAAACCAGATTGTCTGGTTGTAACTTATGTTGGAACTTGAGGATAGAGGACGCTAGGGGGTACCTGTCAAGTAAAACATGGAACAGCTCATGAGATAGATCTCATGGCATACCAGCGTAGATAATACTATGACCCAAAAACTCAATTTCCAAAGGAATTTTATTTTAGGGAGGGTCCTTGTGCTACTCTTTAATCTTGCAGTTTCCTACTAATGCATGTCACCCATTAATTTTCCCCCATTAAGACTACTCGTATGATCGATGAAACAGCCTAAATGATTTCATTATAAGTATTATTTCTACCCAGTGTTGCCAGATTACATATTAATCTGAACCTACAGCTGGTTTAATGTGAATCAGATTCTTCGGCAGAATCTATAGAATTTTGCCGGTCTTTTTTGTTTTTCCAAAAAGTGACTAAATATGTAAAAATAAAGAAACCATTAAATATGGTGTTTTCCTCTTTTAATTTCCCAAAATAATCCCTCAGATTCCACGTCTTAATTCAAGACGTAACTCACATCAGCTCCATCAAATGAAACAATTAATTTATCTTCTGGTTGTGTCAACTAAGTACAGTACTCATGGAAAAGCAGCACATAACTGTGTATTAAGGAATATTCTTCTACGTATGACCTCTGCCTTCACTTCCCCAAGGGTAAATGGCTGACGGATGAAATTCCAAAGTATACCATTTAAAATGTGTTTAGCTCCCTTCACCCCTAAGCTTGGCAAGCGGTTTCATTCTTCTGAAACCGAGACTTCTAAGAACTCCAGTGTAATGGATACGTTTGTCTACAGAAAAGTTCTTATCGTACACTACCACTATCATTGCATTAGATAGCAAAGCTACACTTGAACTTCATACCATTCTATTTTCCGTTTGCACAGAATTCGTTTTCTTCTTCTTCTAATACCAATGAAAGGACGCTCCCATTATTTACTAGCATGGGTCATATTCGATACTGAAGGTTACGTTTGAGAAGGAAGAATGGTGTGGGTTAATTTTCTTTACTTGAAGTGCCTGGCTTTGCAAGAAATTTTCCTAACATGAGGATTGGAGGGTGAACAATAGATTGGGAGTGTTGTTAGAAGCTTCTGAGAGGTGAACACCCAGCAAACAAAGTATGGCTTAAAATTCGAATGGATCACATATTGCGTTATTTCCTTTCCATGAGTTGACATAGATACTGTCTCTTTGCAATGGATCTAGACCTCTTTTTACCCGACACTGGTTCCCAAAGATATAAAAAGGCGTTGTTGTTCCTATCTTGATTCTTAATGGATATTGAGGTTGTTTATTGCAAAATATTAGATCTATTTTTGCCTGTAATTTTGCTCAAGGTGTTCAACCTACTGTGAATTTACTGAAAGTGCTTGCTTCCAGGTAGGTGAGAATCGAGTGGGGCAACTTTTTTATTTTGTGTAATTTCATCCAAAGTGTCTTAGCTGCTAATGACTACAATGTCTTCAAACTAAAGTAATATGTTATTTAGTCTCCTTTCTAATCTAAGCTGAGCTGAGCTGAGCTGAGCTGACCTAAATTACCTCATTAACTACCCTTCCAAATTATTCCCTTTCCCGTCCTTTTTAGCCTCTGCCAAACTGGTATGGAACTTTTATATACCTAACCAGCCATCTGCACTTATCCTAATAAATCACACTAACTTTTCACATTCCTATCCTACTGTTACATTTGTCACTATTATTAGACCTCGTCCACTTCGACCATTTTCTCTACCTCCCTCTACCCATCTCCTACTTCTATTTTCCTTCATATTCCTCCTGGTTCCCTCCTCATCCTCATTCTCTACAACTCCTCTGAATTAGTAGAGTTGAAGGCAAAAAGATAGGAAATTCTGTTCAGCCAAAATCTTTACTTTCGATAATCTAAGTATATTTAACTTGACCTCGCCAAACTTCCACCCACTCAGACATCCCCATCTCCCCGTCCTAACCAGACCCTAGATGTAAATGAGAAAATAAAAAACGCTAACTTTTTATACTTGGCCAAACCTAACCTTGGTATCCTCTCGAGAAACCACTATATGAATATCATTGAGCAAAGAATCTTCGCTCCCCTTCACACAATAATTTTGTATTCACAACACATCGACATAATATTCATGAAGGTTGGAAGAGGGAAGATATCGAGGAGCTTCTGACACATGCTAGGAATGCAATGTCCTTAGATATATTTACGAGAGAAGTAATAATGATGGAAGACTTCATTTCTAGACAAGTGCAAATACAAAGGTAGACATCTTCTAAAATTATCCCAAACTCTGACCAGCCGCATTGCATGCTGAAATCGATGCAAATATTCAGCCATTTCAGATTAAAATATCTTTCTGATTTTCATTTCTTAACCATTTTTATGGCAACCCTAAAATCCATCAAGAAAATTGTGTCCAGCGTCCGGGCTGAAAGCCACTAGACGTTGTAGCCAATTGCTCAGTACAATGTCTCTAACTATATGGGAAAATTCTCCTAAGGCATATATTACACTCTACTGGTTTGTTTTCTAGACTGAGAAAACAGCGAAAAATTACAAGAAATCTAATTAATTTAGGCAACTGCCTTTTTTTATTTTTTACAAAGTTGCCATTGGACCTAGTTTTAATGATTATTATAAATATTATTGGCTTATTAACCTAATTTCATTATGGAAAAATTGTATTGTATTTCTTTACACGGGAATGATTACAAACAGATGAGTTCGACTGCCCCTTCTAATTGTCTATGTAATGGCCCCGTCACAAAAGCATTGTGTCTGTTGAGACGCAGGTGTTTATTAGAAAGGATAAGCAGTGGATGATTTGCAAATATTGAATGGATTAAAGATACAGCTATCATAGTGGATATTACGGAAAAAGGAATAAACTCCATAGACAGATACATCGACGAAAGTCTATAGTGCTTGAAATTTACAGATAATGCATCTGAATAAGACTGGATTCTTGATGACCATGATATTCGATACATTTTAGTGGTTTCTTCTGTTCATCAAAATTATTGTTTATTTCCAAATAAAACGTATCATTCCGACCAGTATGAGATAAAGTATTCAAGCTTCGTTTCATGTGTAGTGTAATAAAGGGTTCACAGCTAGTTCGATTAATTAATCGAGATGAAGGTATGATAACTAATCAAAGATTTAGTCTAAATCTTTGATTAGTTGTGTCGACATGTAACAGTTAAAATTTTAGATTGTTACATGTCAATGTCAACCAAACTTTTATAAACTAAATCAGATATCTTAAGACAAAGTTCTTATGGTCATAACTACAATATTTAATATATATATATATATATATATATATATATATATTATATAATATATATATAATATATCTATATATATAGATATATTATATAATATATTATTATATATATATTATATAAACATGTGCCTATCATTTGAGAAAAAGTTAAAAATCTCGTGTATAAAAAATAATTTGAGAATATAAATATTCTGTAACTTCTTTTTCCCAAAAGATACTAACAGTTAAATGACCAACAGAAGGCCAGGCGTGGAATTCACGAAGCAAGGATACGGATTCTTTTCAACTTTAACATCAGCAAATTTTCTCAAGTAGGTATAGATGGAATTTACATGGGTTTATAGTGGTGCTGAGAACTTGCAAAAAGTACACCACCACCATCTTCAGGATCAACTAATAAGACCTAGAATATGATTTCTGGGAAGGGTATCTGGAGAGAGAGAGAGAGAGAGAGAGAGAGAGAGAGAGAGAGAGAGAGAGAGAGAGAGAGAGAGAGAGAGAGAGAGAGAGAGAGAGAGAGAGAGAGCGCACACACACAAATACACACACACACAATATATACATATATATATATATGATTAAAAAATCACAGTAGATGCACGTGACTTCATAAGTAAGCAAATTCCACAGGAAAATGATAGTCAGAAATCCAAGCGCTTTCGTCTTTACTCAGACATTGTCAAGGAGTTAATGAGGTACAATTGGAGAGAAAGGTCTCAGGTACAACACAAGATCAAGAATACCAGATGGTTAATTGTCAAAAGGGTAAAAATAAAAAGAGATAATCCAGGATTATCGGATATCACACGGTCACAAACCTAAACAGATTGACCCTAACCGAAATTACAAAGTTTCTTTACAGTCCAAAACATGTAAAAACTGAATATATTAATTTTGTTGCTTATATTTATCTACAACTTTTTTTTTCCAGTTTTTACATGTTTTGGACTGTAAAGAAACTTTGTAATTTCGGTTAGGGTCAATCTGTTTAGGTTTGTGACCGTGTGATATCCGATAATCCTGGATTATCTCTTTTTATTTTTACCCTTTTGACAATTAACCATCTGGTATTCTTGATCTTGTGTTGTACCTGAGACCTTTCTCTCTAATTGTACCTCATTAACTCCTTGACAATGTCTGAGTAAAGACGAAAGCGCTTGGATTTCTGACTATCATTTTCCTGTGGAATTCGCTTACTTATACATATATATATATATATAGATATCTATATATATATACAATATATATATATATTATATATATATATATATGTATAAATATATATATATTACATATTAGATATATATATATATATATATATTATATGTAATATATATATATATTAGTAAAATATTATTACATAATATATACAATATATATATAATATGTATATATTATATATATATATATATATATATATATATATAATATATATATATATAAATATAATCACAGTGATCAATGCTGTACTTGAACACAGGATGCAAAAATGAGAGGAAAAACCTCCACATTATGTGGGCAATAATCGAGAGATGTAAGCAAGGCTGCTTAAATCTAATGAGCCAGATTAAGGAAAAAAAGATAATGATAAGTTGAAAACATAGAGGACTAACAAGGACACAAACTTCTTATTTCCATGATACCCCTACTAATTAGGACACAAACTTCTTATTTCCATGATACCCCTACTAATTATAACTATAGGAAATCATTAGGAAGCGGATCTTAGAATGAACAGAATAGCCTATAAAAAAAATCTTCACATGTAATTATAAAACAGAGACTTGACTCAAATGTATGGAGTTACATTTGATAATTATAGAAATCCTATAACTGAATTGTGGGATCATCTCTGTCACTCGACATAGAGAGAGAGAGAGAGAGAGAGAGAGAGAGAGAGAGAGAGAGAGAGAGAGAGAGAGAGAGAGAGGTTCACAATCTCTGTAGAAATCTTGTTGGTCATTAGAATAAATATCACTGAGAATATAAGTGAAGGAGTATTTGAACTTAGTAAATAAATGCTATATATAATATATATATATATATATATATATATATAATATATATATATATATATATATATATATTATATATATATAGAGAGAGAGGAGAGAGAGAGAGAGAGAGAGAGAGAGAGAGAGAGAGAGAGAGAGAGAGAGAGAGAGAGAGAGAGAGAGAGAGGGGAGTTTCAATAATTTAAATAGAAATCTCGTTGTTCATTAGAACGAATACCACAGGGAATATAAATGAAGAAGTATTTGAATTTAAGTAAATAACTACCACATATCAGAGAGAGAGAGAGAGAGAGAGAGAGAGAGAGAGAGACCAAGATAGAGAGAGAGAGAAGACTCACAGGTCTTACGAAACGAGGTATCCCGTATCCTGGTGGTGTCTAATTGTTTCCGGTCTCAGCTTGTACCACCTGTAGCTTATTGCACATATGAACCCAACCCCATAAAGTAGTACACTGACTGTTAACAAATTTATTCAAACAACTTTAAATTACTTAGAGTACCAAAGACTGTCAAGATTAAAACATATTAGCGTATACGAACATACATACATACACACACACACACACACACACACACACACACACACACACACACACATATATATATATATATATATATATATATATATATATATATATATATATATATACATACACTCACACAATTCCATTTACTGTTTTCTATTAGCACCTCAATTTGAATTTGAATGGTTATACACTTGCGGGCATTATTCTTTCTTGTACAATCTGTTAACAAATTTATTCAAACAACTTAAATTACTCAGAGTACCAAAAACTGTCAAGATTAAAACATAGTATGGGAACATATTAGAGCTATACATACATACATACATACATACATACATACATACATACATACATACATATATATATATATATGCTTCAAAAAATCACAGTAGATGCACGTGACTTCATAAATAAGCGAATACCACGGGAAATGATAGTCAGGAATCCAAGCGCTTTCGTCTTTATTCAGACATCGTCAAGGAGCTATGACGATGTCTGAATAAGGACGAAAGCGCTTGGATTCCTGACTATCATTTCCCGTGGTATTCGCTTATATATATATATATATATATATATTATATATATATATATATATATATATATATATATATATATATACATACACTCACACAATTCCATTTACTGTCTTCTATTAGCACCTCAATTTGAATTTGAATGGTTATACATTACGGGCATTATTCTTCTTGTACAATCTGGAATCTTAACCACGTTACATTTATAAAAGGCTTATTTAATGACGTCCCTTATTACGAAATAAATACCTTCAACTTTAAGTGCATTGTAAACGTAAGTCAAGTTTTCGTCGTAGAACAACACAGTCACAAAGATTATAAGCTGCGTAAAGATTTAATTGTCGAAGTTTACTCGATGCGGAAAATAGACAAAATATATAGGGTATATCTAATAAATAATTCACTGGCCTCCTTGAAATTAAATTTTATTTATACTGCTCTGAATTGTTGCCTCACTGAAGGATTTTCATTGAAAAATGTTTGCCATTGTTAAGAAAAGACGATTATCTTAACTTATTTTTTTGCTCTATCCGGAATTTCTCTTTACCTTAAATATACTGCCTTTTAGGGGGTGGGAAAAGGACGTGTGGATAGCGACCTAATATCTAGAGATTTGCAGAGAGCCAGAAGGCTATACCTCTCTGGCGACACCTTTTTAAAGGGGAAAGAAGAGGAACTGTATCAAGAGAGACAACTTACGCGTGAGAAAAGAATGGTTAAATCCACCTGAAGATCGCCTCCGCTGAATTACTTATGCTAAGGTGGAAAAGGACTACCTGAAGGTTTAGTTGTTTCTGTGTCATTGGAAATGCCTGGGAACAACAGCCCCTACTGACCCGACCAAGCAAGAGTCCGTGCAAATTATGTTATTGACCAAGAAATTACGACTTGCAATTAATACTCTTCTTTTTAGCCATAAGCTCAACTTATATTTCTTATTCACATTTCCTCTTCATTTATTTGTATCTCTGAGCCAAGAATAATAATTATCTTCACCAATGAATAATCAGAAATCTCAATGCAACCTTTCATTTCCCAAAGATTTCTACTCATTTATCCATTTCTGACTGTATCACAGCTATGGTCCACAGATCTAATTAACCAGAATATGAACATCTACTTCATATGCTAACAACTTGAAGAGGATAAGGATGAAGAGATTGCAATATGCAACCTATTAGCAATCATCATCATGGAATGGTGATGAAGATGGATGAATTTACATGATCTATAAATAAAATAGCAAATACATAGAATAAGGAAATAAATGCAACTGAACATTAAAAATATATTACCAAAAAGATTATCCGGAAGTTCATCCACTTAGCACCGTTCTACTCTACCAGAGTGGAGCAACTTCATTCATGAACCACAACAATGATAATATTAAGGTACATTAAGTATGTCAGATAAAAGATCAGAAGAACAGTTAATGTGTTCAGTACAATACTGAATTCTCCCTGTAATTAAAGCTTACGCATTCCTGAAGCAACAACTCAACTCAAAATGCAATATAACATCCAGGAGTCCACACTACGAGAATTTTCCCTCTTCTATGCCTTATTCAAGAAGAAATTTCCAAATTTATCTGCTGATTTTATGGCAGTGGAAAATATAAAAAATTATATTACTATTATGGCAGTGGAAAAAAATATATTACTATTATCTTTCTAAGATCGTTCCACTGAACTCTAGATACACAATAAATCGTTGAGTATTTGTTCACTGGAGTACTATAAATAATATTCTAATAATGCTAGAATACCAAGTGATGTAAGTTACGGTTCATAAATTGTGCCAGGCTCTTCTGAAAAGTAGACTAAACAAGCAAATTTTAACTATCAAAGACGTACTTGTCTTTTAATTAATTTTCACTGAGAATTTAATGATGACCTTGCAACATAAATATTTTTAAAAATTCACATCTACAGCATACTCTTTTAAAATTCTGTATCCTACATAAATAATAAATACATCTGATTTCATTGACGAACTTGAAAAAAAAAACATGACTGAATTCACATCATTGATTGCGTGCAACGAAAATATGAGGCATATTATGACCTGAGTTTACTTTTATCATCTAAACAACACCTTTCATACAAAAGACAACTATCGTGGGAAATTATAAAAAATAATAAGCATGCAGTACATGAAAACGAATAATTGACATAGTTATCCTTAGGAACGACTTTTATAGTTATTTGGGAAGTCTTGCAAATTGATGACTAATAATATCAATTGGGGCCTCCCAACATAACAGTTTCACAGTCTTGGATAGCTTTCACTAGCTAGTCACATTAAACTTAACTTTTCTTAAGTGATATAAATGGGAGTAGGCTAAGGAGCCTATGACCTTCACCCTATTCACGTATCTACTATCATGATCTCTTAAATCCTTTAACCCTCGTATTGACGTGTTGACTAAGAGTAAGTAAGATAAGGTAACCAAAATTTAATCACACAGTTTACCTACAACCCAGTGTGTAATTAACACTGATCTTGTCCTAATTCCCCATGACGTAACGTGATCATATGGCCGGTGTGGGCAGAGTACGCACAGAAGGATGTTCTAAAAATAATGAATAACTAAATACATATTCTTAATCTGTTAAGGAATCGTAAAAAATGAACATGTAAATTTTTTTGTTTTATAAATAAGTGTAGCAATTATTGATTGGATAATGGTGATATAGTATATATATATATATATATATATATAGTAATTAGATTATATATATATATATATATATATAGTATTATATATATATATATAGATATTATATAATATTAGTATTATATAATAATATATATATTATATATATATATATAATTATATATATATAATATATAATATATATATTATATATATATACAATAATATATATATATATATATATATATATACGTATAATATATATATATATGTATATATATATATATATACTTTATTATATATATATATATATATATATATATATATATAGTTATATATATGTATATTGCTACGTTTATAGAACGCCTCGCTTCCCAGCAGAGTTTTTAGTTTTGTTTAATTTTATAAAAGTAGCAGCCATGCCGTCTCTTGAAGCTACTGTTGTTGGGAGAGTGGGGATGTCGTAGGAATGATATTTCCGGTCTGACGGAAGCTTAGGGTAAAGAGAGGCAGGTCACAAGAGTAGCTAGGCTTCGATGATGATTTTAGGACTTCTACAATAAGACCTATTTTTTTTTCCTTTCCTTCCCAATTTGCTGGCGTTGTGTTTACCACCTTTCAGGCAATGCTCGAGGCGGTTGTTGGAAGCCCCGTGATTCGAAAGCAAGGAGTATCGCCCTCAGTCGGCCGCGAGACGTGGTCTCGGACAGAGGTCAAATTGCCAGCCTCCCAAAATTAGGCCTACCCACGACGCACCGGTGGACCCGGACCCCAGACCTGAACAGAGGTCGGACCGCATTCTCCTACAAGGATACCAGAATATTGCATAAAGGTACGTCTGAAAGTGTAAACTTCAACCCAGCACCTTTTACTACCATACGACTCTTGCTAAATTCATTTTCAATTCTTATTTTACCCCTTCTACATCAGAAGCCCTTTGTCCTCATCGGGCCACGTGCTCCCCTTTGTGACTTGTTAAAGACCAAAGCTTTCGTGTATACCTCAGTGAACCAGTCGAGTTTACCTTCCCCAATGTTAGAGAATTAATCAGCCTTAATCAAAGCAAGAAGTCATTTTTTCTTTTATGTCGTTTAATCTGGGATTCTTTTCCAGATTCCATGAGTCACGTGCCGTCTCTCTGCTCGCAAGTGTGCATTAACCAAGTGAATGAAATCAGCTTGAATTGAATGAGACTATAAGCCCCAACGTGGGGGCCAATGTCATTTAACTTTTCTCCAGGCCAGCACGGGCCTTTTTGTAAATAAATAGTTTAAAGTAACGAGCTGAGTTTTCTGGCGACCTTCCCCCTAAAGAAAGTTTACGGTAAGTTCAAGCAATTCCCTCTTGAAATCCCTAAATTACTTCCGTTTACGTATCTAGTCTCTCACAGGGCCCTATATACGTAATATTGTCGACCTCGCCGAGGATCGAATCCGGGCTTGCTTAAAAAAGCTTGTAAATCGCGTTATCCGTTGTAAAACGTAAACTGTAAATTATGTTACAAAGCGTAAATCAAGCACACTTGCAGGGAAAGAAGACACACTGACTCACGGTAAGGTATTCCATTCATTAATATGATTATTCTATAACCAATGTTAGCTTAAGGTACGTTTAAGTATTTTTATTGTAGAAGTGTTTTAAACAAATGTGAAGGTAGAAATATTATTATATTGTAACGGCCAGAGCGCCGAGCGAATTCTGTTTTGTAAATCGCATTGTTGTCGTTGGAGCTTACACGAACACGTGTATTAGATAGATGCCAGAAAGGACCAGATCAAACTAGGAAGTGCTTTGCCAGGGTTTATTGCTGTGTTTGAAAGCCTAGCTAGTTAGGAGTGTTTTACTAATAGTTACGGCAAAAGAAGTGTACAATTCTTTTGTCTGTGATATGTTAGGGTATTCATTTTTAACTTAGTTTCATTCCAAGTGTTGGTAACCGCTTACCTCTCGGCTAATTCAGCTTCGCGCTCTCTCGCGCCTGCGCGGTCTCAACCAACCTTCGTCTCATTCACAGCGGCAGCCATGTTTGTTTCCTCTTTCAACATTATGTAAACAATTTAAGCAAAGTAACGTAAGTCTCAAAGTTTTAACGTAAATAATATCGATCTTGGTACTAGTATCTATCGTCCTGCCAGAAAAATTAACGTAATTCGCCTTGAATAAGAAAGTAGTATTTTGTGTTGTAAATTGCCTTCGCATTTACAGAGAATCAGCTGATTCGCCCGCGCTGGTCAGCTCTCCTCACATGTTTCACCTCGCATCGCTCACTCGCGCGCTGAGCGAAGTTTCATTTCACTTCGCACTTAACGTAACCTCATTCACAATGTTTGCTAACATCGTTTTCAAATCCTTACCGTAATTTTTCACTTGTCCTTACGTAAAGTTAACGTAAATCTTAAAAGTAGAGTCACTTGCAAGAATTGTTAACGTAAAACGCGTCTTTGTGAAATTCATATTGAAACGCAAATCATTTCATAAGCGCAAGCCGCTAACATTAACGTAAAAATCGTTCAACGCGAGCGCGTTATCATTTTCATAAAACGTTTTCAAAAGCAATTCTTTCAGTAAACGTTAACGTAAGTAAATCATTTAACGCAAGTTGCGTCATATTAAACTAACATGAGTAGTTCAATTCCAATATAAGGGAGTTCATTCATATATCATTTTTCACCCTCTCCGAGAGAGAGAGAGAGAGAGAGAGAGAGAGAGAGAGAGAGAGAGAGAGAGAACCAGAACCAGTATTCACGAAGCCAAGAGTACTACATCTTACCATTAATTATAGCATGCCGAATTAACCTTATTTTAGTCTCTTGTGTCTTTCATTTACACAGCGTGATACGTACGCGCATGTGTCCATTGCAGTTTGCAAACATTTATTTGTTTCATTATCGAGTACTTCAGCGAGTGACTGAGCATTTCTAAAATTTCCATTACCTGTCGTTGCCCGAGTGGTCTTTTCATTTTCTTTATCACGAAAGACTTGCGTATACCGCAAGCACAATTCGCACAGTGTGCCACGCCAATTCATTACTACCAACAGGGAAGTCGTTACCAGTTTAGGACTGGCCACCACCAGTGCACGTCCATGTCTTATCATTTTACAGTGCCACTAATTCTTGACCCTGTCCATCGACTGGCTGCTGAAGTACTCCCACCTTTTACTTTCTCTCCTCCACCATTACACTCTGCCCCGAACAGAGTGCCCTTTCACTTCGGTATACTTAAGTATACTGCATCTAGTGTCGTCCGACGGGACATACCAGCACGATACCAGTGCTCCAAGGAACGCCTCCTCATAAGTGCCATTGCACCTGTACAGGCCGTACAGGTAGCCATTAAACCTGCGTGTCCGTCCTTACGGAACGCCCAAGTAACTAGTGTGTCCATGTACAAGGGTCAGTGATCCTTCGGCACACTCAACAAAGGGAACGCCTCCCGAAGCGCCGCAATACCAGCCTAAGTGCTGACAAACCTGCGTGTCCGTCCTTACGGAACGCCCAATTCATTAAGGTCCGTGTACAAGGGTCAGTGATCCTCGGACCCAATCAAGGGAACGCCTCCCGAAGTGCCGCAATACCAGCACTACTAGTGCTGCCCAAGGAACGCCTCCTCATAAGTGCCGCGCACCTGTACAGACGTACAGGTAGCCCTATACCTGCGTGTCCGTCCTTACGGAACGTCCAATTCATTAAAGTATCCGCCATTTTGGATCACTGAACCAAGGAACGCCTCCTCATAAGTGCCGTGCACCTGTATTGGACCTACAGGTAGCCCATTCCAGCGTCTCCCAACTTAGGAACGCCCTTAAGTGTGACGTACGCCGTACACTCCATTGATTTTTTCACCTTTAGAAGGTGCCAATCCAGAAGTGCCACCAACTTACGGGACACTTCCCAAGTGCCACAGAGCACCCAGTCTTTTCACTTTTCATTACCACATTGCAGAACCCATTTCCAAGTGAGTGCCACTTTCCACAGTAGGCACTCCTATTCCATTCAGTACCCTTTCCTGGCCATTATTTTCATTTTCTTCCGAGCCTCTACTGTAGCCTAAGGGAAATGTCTTCCCCTGCTTCCCGCGACTTCTTTGCCAGAGAGCTAGAGAAGCTCGGAGCCCTCATAACTCTGGGCAAGGAGGCTGGTTACACTGGACCAGCACTAGACCAGTGGATAAAGGCGCAGCAGGCTGCCGCGCGCCTGCAAGAAAAGGAAGAAAGGGAAAACCAGAGAAAAGCCGGAGAAGCAGAGAGAAAAAAAAGAGAAGCAGAAAGGAAGGCAAGGGAAGAGGAGCGAAAGCATGAGCTCGCTCTCAAGGAGAAGGAACTCGACATCAAGCGGGAGAAGGCCCGTAAGGAGAGTATCCTAGCTCAAGCCACTCTGCCAGCTTCCAGCCCTGCACCCCCTGTCTCTCTTAGTCCCGCCGTCTCTGGTCAGCCTGACATCCTTTCTATTTGTGAGCCTGGTCCTGATCCAGTGCCGGATATAGAAATTCCTGCCGCATCCTGCCAGCCTTTTACCTTTTTACCGCCTACCTCCTCCCTTTTGGAAGAGGTAAGCCCACCAGTTAACCCCGAAATTGCTTCCGAGGATGATTCAACGGAGGTTTCCTTAACCTCCCCACGTCACATCACTGCCAGAGAGGACTCTTCACCTGTGCCAGAGCACACTGCCAGCCTTGGTGACTCCGCAGATTCGCAACCTGTGGGGTCATCTCGGTCTTATCATCCAGTGCCACGGAAGAGGTTCTGGAACACGTTCTGCCGAGACTGTGGCCGCAAGGGTCACATGTCTGCCAACTATGGAGGGTGCGCAAATTTTAATATTCCTGCCATCGCAATGGCCGTCACCAATCCTTCTTCTCTAGGACCCCCAGCTAAGGGCCCTATAACCGTCGCACCCCTCCAAAGCCATTATCAGCCAAGCCACGTCAGAGCCTACGACGACTCTGGCGCTCAAATCTCCCTGATACGGGAAGACAGAATTCCCCGAGGGGCTAATGTTGATAGACGTCGATTGATCACCATTGAAGGTATCAATCACATTAAACTGATCCTTCCGACCGCCAATTGAGGGTCACTAGGACCTCACTTCTCCAAAGTTTGTACCCTTGCAGTTGCAAGCTACATTCCAGGAGGTTACGACCTCCTCCTAGGGCAAGACATGAAGTCTCCCTCGCATTCCAAACAGCCTAGGGGTCCTAACCCCACAACAAATCACTCTAAAGCAAGGAGTAATCGAAATTTTACTTCCTCCAGGAAGTACAACCACCAACAGTCTCCCTCGTTACCAGGAAGGGAGATTGATCATTCACAGTTCCGTTGCAAAACCTGCAACGTAATAGGGCACTCTACTAATTGGCCTAGGTGCCCTAGCCGACTATCAGCAGCGGACACTGTCCATGTTCCCCAAGGCCTAGCCTTCAACCAGAGACAGGAGCCTCTGTCTCCCATTTCCAAGGGCACGCTGAGAGGTATTGCACCTCCGGTACCCGCCACAGGTCCGGTCGACCTCAACTCTCTGCCAGTGCCACTTGGCAGCACTGGCCAGTACCAAGCTCCGTCCAGCCTGGACGTAGAGCCACCACCGAACTTGACTTCTGCGCCTGGCCCCGAGCTAGTGCCGGCGCCTAACCTACCCAAGGATCCTCCTACAGGAGATCCTCCAACAGGCATGGAGCTTACCGCAGCCCATGGCCAATCACTAGTTCCGTCTTCTTCACCCTCACCACTGTCGCCCGAGGATGAACCTCCGGCAGACCTCACCTTCATACCGCCTCAGGCTACCACTGCCTCTGCTCCTGCCGGCGTTTCTGGCCTTTCCCCAGAGTCGGTGCCTCCGTCTACTCCAAGGACTGGTATAGCCAGGTCCTGGGGGAATAAGAAGAAGAAGAAGAAGGGACGTCATTAACAAACTAACACAAAAGAGCCACATGCTCTCCTTGACACCTGTGCCCGAGGTACAGTGTCGCATTCATTTGCAGAATGATCCTGGCACCTACCCAGAGAAGGTAGCCAGCCTGATCTCTGCCAGTAGAACTAACCCTCTAACCCCTAGAAATTGTGATACTAACACTCATGTAAATGTCATAACTACCTCATTGCATTTCCCTCCTGGTAATTTAACCACTCATCATCCCCAACGCATCATTACCTCTCATTATGTATTTTAACAGTTCCGTCGCTGAACTACTGCTGTGCGTACCACACTCTGGAATGATTGCGTCTTCATTTAACTGTATTGAGTAGGTTAGGCTAATGATTTAGTACCAGGGCATTAGGTTAGTAGCAAGTAGAATTTTCAAGTAACCTTATCTAGGGGTAGAGTAGACTGTCGTCACAGACGACCCGTAGTTATTACTTAGGCTAGATTACATCCCTACATTAAGTTAGTACACTTAGCATCTTTGCCTATAAGTTAGGTAGGCCATTGTAGTCAGCCGTATCGCTGCTCAAAAAACTTCAAGTTAGAGTAGGAGAACTGGGTTGTCGAGGCGATCAACTTATTTAAGCCAAGACCTTCACGCCCGAAAGGGAGTGAATGCCTTCTTAACAGGGGGAGCTGCTACGTTTATAGAACGCCTCGCCTTCCCAGCAGAGTTTTAGTTTTGTTTAATTATAAAAGTAGCAGCCATGCCGTCTCTTGAAGCTACTGTTGTTGGGAGAGTGGGGATGTCGTAGGAATGATATTTCCGGTCTGACGGAAGCTTAGGGTAAGAGAGGCAGGTCACAAGAGTAGCTAGGCTTCGAGATGGATTTTAGGGACTTCTACAATAAGACCTATTTTCCTTCCCAATTTGCTGGCGTTGTGTTACCACCTTTCAGGCAATGCTCGAGGCGGTTGTTGGAAGCCCCGTGATTCGAAAGCAAGGAGTATCGCTCTCAGTCGGCCGCGAGACGTGGTCTCGGACAGAGGTCAAATTGCCAGCCTCCCCAAAATTAGGCCTACCCACGACGCACCGGTGGACCCGGACCCCAGACCTGAACAGAGGTCGGACCGCATTCTCCTACAAGGATACACAGAATATTGCATAAAGGTACGTCTGAAAGTGTAAACTTCAACCCAGCACCTTTTACTACCATACGACTCTTGCTAAATTCATTTTCAATTCTTATTTTACCCCTTCTTCATCAGAAGCCCTTTGTCCTCATCGGGCCACGTGCTCCCCTTTGTGACTTGTTAAAGACCAAAGCTTTCGTGTATACCTCAGTGAACCAGTCGAGTTTACCTTCCCCAATGTTAGAGAATTAATCAGCCTTAATCAAAGCAAGAAGTCATTTTTTCTTTTATGTCGTTAATCGGGATTCTTTTCCAGATTCCATGAGTCACGTGCCGTCTCTCTGCTCGCAAGTGTGCATTAACCAAGTGAATGAAATCAGCTTGAATTGAATGAGACTATAAGCCCCAACGTGGGGGCCAATGTCATTTAACTTTTCTCCAGGCCAGCACGGGCCTTTTTGTAAATAAATAGTTTAAAGTAACGAGCTGAGTTTTCTGGCGACCTTCCCCCTAAAGAAAGTTTACGGTAAGTTCAAGCAATTCCCTCTTGAAATCCCTAAATTACTTCCGTTTACGTATCTAGTCTCTCACAGGGCCCTATATACGTAATAATATATATATATATGTTTCCCTTATTTTAACGGATTTGAAACCATTAAATCATTGTTAAAAGCCTTTTAGGTCAACATTGTTTTTTCCTATGATAACACACTAAAAGGAATATTAATAAATAATGGCCCCAGAGAAAGCAACAACATAATATATAAAATTCCACGTATGGACTGCCCCTCATTTTATCTCGGACAGTCGAGCAAGGGCTTAGAAGTAAGATTACGCCAGCATAAATATTCTGTAAAAACTGGGCAAACATCTATTGCAATATTCATTCATTTAGGTGAAAACAACCACCGAATAAATTGGATTGGTAGTTCAGTAATTGCAAGATCAAAAGATAGATGTCTTATCACGAAATCTTTTAGAATCTGCCATAATAAAACTTACTTCCCATTGTAATTTTAATATTAGTTGTGCCTTGTTTTATTTAGACCCTTGTATTTGTAACATGTCTAAGAATGACCTCAAAGATATAATTACAGATTTAAATACAAATTGGATAGCGGCCTTAGAGATATCTTCATTGTATATGTATGGTTAATATGTATTGTGAATATGTATTGTGAACATGTTTTTATTTACCAAAGTTCTGAATAGCTGTCGCCTTATTTAATCCTTTAATTGTCTTGTCCTTGTGTCTGAGCAGATTGGCTTAATCTTTTTTTTTTTTAATCTCAATAGGTAAGTGAATCTTCATAACACACACACGCAAAAATCACTCATATGTTGGTCAATCAATCAATCGATGTATCTATCTCTCTGTCCTACCTATTACTTTGTCTCTATCTCACCCTTGGAGTATTATATATGTATAATATATATATATATATATATATATATATATATAGATATATATAGATATATATATATATATATATATAATCCTTTAATTGTATATATATAATCCTTTAATTATGTATATATATATATATATATATATATATATATATATATATATATATATATATATAATCCTTTAATTGTCTTGTCCTTGTGTCTGAGCAGATTGACTTAATCTTTTTCTTTTTTTTATTGTACCCATGTTTATGCTTGTTTGGGAAGGTTACTCATCTTCCAGGTGTGCCAGATTCTAGGTACTAATCTCCTTATAATCCTTATCTGTCAGTTATACAACCTTTCTTGTACTGTCTATTGGTAAAGAGTGAGCGAGACAGAGTTAAGTTGACAAAAGGTTCTCAGATAATGGAAGTCGAACAGAAGAGTCACTCTCCAACGGTTGAGAGTTGAAGTAAAACTAAGCATCTTTGGATAATGTTGTCTTACTGATGATACTCTAACTTTATACACCTAAAGTGACTTGAGTTTAAATTACTATACTATCTAGCAAGCAAGTACTTATGCTTTTATCATTTGTGTTTTGCGTCTAATAAATAATTCACGAGTAAAATTCTTTTCTGACAGACCAGGGTCATAAAGCATTATACGGGCTTCGTTAGATGACATTCTTACTAAAAACTATTTGTCCGTACTGTTAGACGTCTGTATAATAAGCGCGGTTACTCATTAACATGTTTTCAGTAATTTCATCGCTATTTCCTAGGGCAACGCTCTATGAAGAACTCTTTCAATAACAATTCCGTTCAATTGCAATATTACATTTTTCAGACCATTACATTTTACTTTCAACAACTTGGAGAAAACCAGAGTATTTTAAGTATCAGGTTATAGGTCAAGACGCAGCTAAAACGCTTCCCGCAACCTGCTTCGTGTCTAAGTGAGGAATGGGAATAGGAATATTGGAATATAAAATTTAGGCCAAAGGCCAAGCGCTGGGACCTTTGAGGTCATTCAGCGCCGAGAATAATGTTTAAACAATTTTTAGGAGAGGATGGAAAGGAAAATGGAGGAAAGAGAATGTGAACGGAGTTACGGTAAAAGAATGAAAGGGGTTGCAGTTGAGGGCTGAGGGGACGCGGTAAAGAGCCTTAAGTAATGCCTACAGAAGGCGAGGAATTCGATGTCAAAATATTCGTCTTTCGTTCTTCATCACCGACATTCGTTGCGTTGAAGAGGCAAGATAAAACTAAGTTAAAGGTGGATCGAAACATAGAATTAAGCAATAATCCCTGAAATACTTAAAGCTGGACCTCAAATGCCAATATGGTGTCAAGTAAAGGATCTATAACAAAGAACTTGTACAGAATCTCTTCTTATATAAAACTAAAAGCTATTAAAACGCTCGAATGGCGATTACGGACCTGCTACATCGTCAGCTGTCAGTCGGCAATCAAACGCAGCAGTAGTATTACACTCTGATCCTCACGTCAACAACTATTGGCATTTTCGTACGTGACCTGACACAGTTCGCAAAAATGCTGCCCCATACGACTGAGTTTTAAGGTAATAATCTCCGTCAAATTTATAAACATTCCTCGAGATTAAGATAACTCGCCAGTGTCGCTTATCCTGGTGAAATAGTTACCATGGGCAAAATACTATGCATCGATGCATGAAATATATTCGCAAAATAGAAACATTGGCGTATATCTGAATCGAAATGACAACTTCAGAAAATAATTTGTCAGGGGTGCTCGTATTAATGGTGTCAACACCATTACTGGAATATATATATACATATATATATTATATATATATATATATATATATATATATATATATATATATATATATTCCATTAATGGTGTCGATACCATTAATGCGAGCATCCCTGACACAAAAGTATTTTCTGCAGTTATTATTTCGATTCAGAAATAAATATATATATATATATATATATATATATTATATAATATATATATATATATATATATATATATCTATATATATATATATATATATATATATCTATATATTATCTATATATATATAAGATATATATATATATATATATATATCAGATATATATAGATATATATATATATATATATATATATATATATATATATATATATATATAAATCCTTCACTTTTATCGCACACTACTCTTCGTCTCTCTCTTTTAGTCATATTTTGGACACAAGAAAGCAATTATAAACATTAGTGGAAAAGTAAGTTTACGAAATAGGTAACAGCTGAAGTTTCAAGAGACGCATACCGAACAAGACCCCGTGGCGCCTCAAAGCCGCATTACACAAAGTCAACGACATGATGTTGAGGCAAGGTAAAGTATGTGAAAGAGCGCGCCACCCGACACTGCGCACAAGTCGTTTACAACGCTCTATGTGATGTCGATGGAAGTGTCATTTGCAGTAAATATCACAGTGGCCTTAAATGTCAAAAGACTCAACCTTTCCAAATGGGTTTAAAGGCGGTCAACTAATATTCAGTTACGATGCTCCGGTATTTTAGGTGTGAAATATTTAGAGTATAACTGAAATAATGTTAAAATTCTTTTTAAGTTACACTACAACTTTCACCGTTTTTTGTGCATATAACGTTTTGGTGATATGAAAAAGAAAGTGGAAATATAAATAATTAAATAACTCGCAGGACGTCAGTCATTTAACAGCTCGCTACTTCCATTGAATGGTTAAGATATTTTACCGATATAATTTTCAAATTAATATGGAATTTGACACTGAAATACTGTTTTTAAAGCTCGAATCAAACTAACAATAACAATATAGTTGTTTAAAGCTTGTTCCACATAGATATATGTCCCGACCTCTTTTGAAATCTTGTCACGTACAAGGTAGTTGAGGAAGGAAGGGGAATACATACCAAGTCTACAGTATGATATTTGGGGGACTGATATTAGTGCATGAAGTAGCCAACATTATTCGCAAGCTTGGAGCCGAGCATACACATTAAGACAGTATAGTACAATGACCCAGGAGGCCTAACCTTGATTTGTACGATGGCAAAGAAAACCCTTATAAGTTCTTTGCAATCATCAAAGTTTTAATAAACAAAAATTAATGGAAACTTTTTGTTACAGACCCTTAAAATAGGTTACCTGGTTCATTGTTGTTCATTTGGAAATTTAGCGTTTTACATGAAAGTAGGCTTCAGATTTCCTTTACTTCAAGAAACGATGATTCGTTTAGAGGAGCTTAATACAAATCTTTAATAATAAATGAAGGGGACCCGAATCTTTAATAGTATGCTGCCATAATTAAAATCTGAAAAATATGCTGACATTCTATGATCATATGAAAGGTCTGTATGTTGCCTATAATACAAAAAAAAAAAAAAAATAAATAAATAAATAAAAAAGTAAAGTTCCGTGGAGAAAAATCTTTAATTACGTAAAAAGATAAGGCTATAAAAATGGAATTAAGCGAAGAGAAAGCAGATAATCCGGATGTTTTTTCTTGTGACAATAAACATCAAGTAGAAAATGCGCCGAAGTTTCTTCGGCAAAATCAAGTTTTCTGTACAGCGTATAAAGCTGTCTGAAACTCTGAGCTACAACCCATGAAACTCTCTGGCGCGGCCCGTGAAACTTTCACCTACAACGCAGTGGTGGACTTTGTTCTCAGTGCCAGACGCACAATCATGGCTATCTTTAACCCTAACTAAAACAAAAACTACGGAGGCTACCAATTTGCAGCTCTCTACCCTCAGTGGCTTTTAAGATCTTAAGGCGGACGGACAGACAGAAAGCCATCTCAATAGTTTTCTTTTACAGAAAACTGAAAACTGACGATTATGATCATTTCAGTTAAAATTAAATATTCAAACAAATGCATGACATAAACACTTCACTAACCTAACCTTTCGTTATAAAGTATTTAAGACGTCATCCTTGAAAAGGGATAAAATAGCTACCACTACTGTGACTCCACTGAGAACTAATGAACGCGAATGCAGATCTTGGGAGACCTGTACAGGTTGGGAATCTTCCTGGACCTTGATCAGAGGTCCAAATAGAGCAAACTTACTAAGAAACGCTACCGGACACAGAACCACCAAACCAACTTCTGAAGAGAAACGCGTCGCTGTCAGGGAAATCCAGCGGAAAAGTCGCTCAAAAAGGCCAAAGCATTTTTTCTCTCTCCTCTCGCAAACCTGTCCTTGAGGAAAATAATTGAATCGGCTGCCTCCAATATTCCAGCATCCCCCGAACAATATTTCCAAATCCCTGGAAGTGTAACATTTCTCGGCGTCTTTTCGGTCCGGTGGTTGAATCTATCAAGCTGGACCTCCTGAGAAAGGATCTGGAAAATCCCTTTGGATGCGGTGCTGGAATCAGGTACAAAACTTTCCCATTTTTATTCTCTCTCTCTCCATCTCTTTAGAATCAAAATTAACTTTTTAAATACATATAAGAGAGAGAGAGAGAGAGAGAGAGAGAGAGAGAGAGAGAGAGAGAGAGAGAGAGAGAGTTTCTCTGTAGCTCTATTTTTAATTTAAATCGACTTTCAGAGAATGCATTTCCACGTATGCGCTCGTGTGTGTGTGGTGTGTGTGTGTGTGTGTGTGGAGAGAGAGAGAGAGAGAGAGAGAGAGAGAGAGAGAGAGAGAGAGAGAGAGAGGAACTGTTCAGGTATTCTCCGGAAACTCTGGGACTGAAATTGTGTAATGATCCTGAAAGCAACTTTCAACAGCAATTTCTGAGATTAAGGTCTGACTCTTTTGTTTCGTGTGTTTTCAGCACTTATAATTTTGAGTTTTCTTCTTAGAACTTTCCTCTCTTAAGTTAAGATTTTCTCATACAACGTCGCTTTTTATATGGGAGATATCCTCATGCTTATTTCGTAGTTTACCAAATTTACTTGAATAACTATTCCTTTTAATAATAATTAACCATAATTTAAAAACGCCTCGAGAAGCAGTTTATTTTGCTTGTGAGAGTTAAGAAAAGACTAGTAACTCTGTCAATAATCCCAATGAATAATCTCGACTTTAAGCAAGATAACAGAGAGAGAGAGAGAGAGAGAGAGAGAGAGAGAGAGAGAGAGAGAGAGAGAGAGAGAGAGAGAGTTTACTTCAGATCCGATAACGATAAATAGAGAATAAATTTATTTTTATTATGCTGGTACTGAAGCTGGCTATAATTATTCTATGGAAATAAAAAATTCTCGAAATATGCTGCTCCCAATCTGACAGATTAATAGTGCCCAAAAATATACCAGGAAAAATAAGGAAAAAGCACACAGGACATTAATCCACTACGCACCAGCATCGATAATGCAGCGTCTATTCAATGCGTTGCCAGCTCATCTGAGGAATATATCAGGAGTGAGCGTAGATGTGTTTAAGAATAAGCTCGACAAATATCTAAACTGCATCCCAGACCATCCAAGATTGGAAGATGCAAAATATACCGGAAGATGTACTAGCAACTCTTCTGGTTAGACCATTAGAGGGCCTGCCACACTAGAGGGTACCTTGGGGCAACCCGAACAAGGATGTAAGGGTCTGTAAGGTCTTGGTAATGGTATCTTTCTATGACTTACTTATTCTTGCTTTCTATAGTCTAGCATCGTATTATGGCCGAATCTACGCTTTTGTGTGTTTAAATCCCAATAAGATTACTTCTTTCTTTTGTTAAGGTCACTAGATTCCCTGTTTCAACAGTCTTTGTATTACCATCACTTCTAAAAGAAGGATTAGAATTGACTGAGATGACGGACAGAAGTAACATGCCAGATGAAGAACTATGCTACGGAATATCTACCTTTCTCCCGGACAAATAAATGCGCAAGCAAGATGGCATTAATACCGGGTGACATTATCTGAGACAAATTTAAGACAGCAGTTTTAGCTAAAGGATAAATTGTCTGCCAATCTCTCCAGACACATCAATTTCTTTGAACAGGATGATATCTATAGATGAAATATTTGAATGATGATGGTGATAAAAAACAGAAGAGAGTGAATGAAAAAATTTAAAAGTATACAAAATTATCTAAAAAGATACGTTTGTGCACATTGGCGGACAATAAAGAAAAAATAAAGATGGGCGAAATGGAAATAATTATAAAAGGAAAAGCAGAAGTGAGAACGTTGACAGATCGATCTCGGGTAAAATTGCCACGGCCTACTATAAAGTGCCATGGCCTACTCCAAAGTATCATATTCTAGAGAATAATTAGTTTGAAATGCAAATAATATCCTCTAAAAATAGCGGTTAAAAAGTAGGTAACTCCAACTGATTTACAGATATTTTGTGATCTGCCTTTTTGTGACCTGCCGTTGCAACAACACATGCTTGAAAGTATTGGTTTAATAGCAGATGCCCCCAACTGATTTACAGATATTTTGTGATCTGTCGTTGCAACAGCAGATGTATCAAAGTAAAGGTCAAAATGCAGATAACTCCAATTGATTTCTAGATATTTTGTGGCGATGACAGCTGTCTCCTCATACCACATATGTTATTCGAGTTCCATACCACAGGAAATCTGCAGAAATAAAACTAAAATCTTATTGGTACAGCTTGAAAGATTACTAGTGGGAAAACTAAAGACCCATCCTTCCAAAAATTTTAGTTTTCTTGATGGTGGAATTATCTTCCAAATATACAACCACTTCAACATAAAAAAAAAAATCCTGCATTGTACTAGGGCAGTGTTTCTTAAAGTGTGACCCGCGGACTCCTAGGGGTCCGTGGAATGTTCAAAGGATAATTTGGCCGTCGGTAACAAATAAATTTTAGGCCAAAACCTACCACCAAATCCTCTTGGCTTCTGACAATGGCGACTGTCAGATTAGGATGGGTGAAATTTAACAACTTTGTAGAAGGCAGTGGTATTTATGATCAGGCAACAATGTACTGACTGCGACTAAAGCTCGGCAGATTGGAGCCAGATATTCCAAGAGTAATGAATCAGCAAAAACAGTACCATTCGTCGCATTATGTACGGTTCAAGATGCGAGGAGGAAGAGTTGCTTTTAAGTTCACTAAAATTTGTGTGCAAAATTATAAAATTAATAATGTTGTGAAAGTTATTTTCAGTCAAATGTAAACATTTATGTTGAAGATAAGCCATTAATAAATAATTCAGTAGTAATTTTAGTACTATATTTATACCCTGAAAACACTTTTAAACCCAAGAGGGAAATTATCATAATAAGGGGTCCGCTACATGAGTAATTTTGATAAAAGGGGTCCGCTCCACTAGAGAGTTTAAGAAACACTGTACTAAGGTAACAGCAATCAATAATAATAAGCTTAAAATGCTGTTTGACTGTGGCATACCTATTGGTTCATAAATCAGAAAATATTTTTCTTCTCATCAGTTCAACCATCAACCAACAAAAATTGAAATGAGGTCACGTTCCCACCTTCTACAGGGTAACTGGAAAGACAACTCAGAGAGAGAGAGAGAGAGAGAGAGAGAGAGAGAGAGAGAGAGAGAGAGAGAGAGAGAGAGAGAGAGAGAGAGAGAGCTAAGTCAATGGTACTTGAAAAAGATACCTTCCCACAGTCATTGTTTTGGGCGGATTCAGACCTGAATCAAAATTATTGATACATTTGTGTTCCTGATATATGAAACGCCGTAATTAACGTATTGTGAAGATACAGCCAATTAAAGAGGTGAGGAAAACTATACGTAAAGATAGTACGTGACATCCAACAAGAAACATGTTAACACAAGTCATATTAAACAAAAGTTACACGCTTCACCTTTCCATTACTTTGACGCCTTGATATCCATAATGAAAAAAAAGCAAATTTTTACTTGCTATAGCATTATCAAAGCTACATAATATCAAAGTCTAAAATTGTATTCTCATCACCAGTCAAATAATGAACAGTTCCCCTTTTTCTGACCGATAAATTGTTGTATTACTGACGCCGTTGTTCAAATAATGATTATTAAAAAAATACAAAATTATCGTCTCTTGGCAAAGCTTATTGTGACGTACTGCTTCACGCTAGAGCTCTCCAGTAATCATAAATTTTACAACCCAATTAATCTCTCTTAACGAGGAACCTTTTGAATGCAAGCATTTAAAATAAATATGTTTTCCTCTATTCATCAGAAAAAACTTTATAATAAAAAAAAATTTAAATCACCCTTTTCAGTGAAAGGTTTATACACAAACAATCTTCATTATGATCATAGCATGAAAGACAGAACATTACATAAACATTGGATTTTAAATTGATGTACGTTTTATTCGAATGAAAATGAAATTCAAAAGTCAAAAGGCGTTTGAATACAGTTATTTCTAAAGTAAAAACTATTCAGTGATCAAGTGATAATTGATATAAATCTTTCCTTTTAACTGAAATGTTGTTCAACGTGATAACCAACATCTTTAGAATACTGAGACGCTACTTGCAAATATTTCCAGATAAATATATAAAAAAATCAAATAATTTTTCTTTTAACAATTTGCGTCAACAAAATGAAATATAAGTAGCTAAGGTTTCTTCTTATTCTTTTAGGAAACGAAGGACATACGTGACACATGAAAAATAATTCTTACTTCCACGCCGAAAATGAGGTTGAATTACTTATTTCATTCTACAAAACATTTCCTCTGAGTCCCTTACCAACTGATAGTTTGTTCAGTGTCAAAAATGTTGAGTGACAAACATCTAACAATAAACCCTTGCCAATTTGTTAACATAAGTATTATACTATAGATAATATTAAAATTACTTTTAAGGGCTGACGTCTACAGTACCTTGCCTCAGTTTATGAGCAATGCCGCTCTAAGATATCAAAGGAAATTTTTGGATGGTGATAAAATTGCTAAGTAAAAACCATAGGCATATTTAGGGGGGTGGAGGCAGCAGGGACATTCGCCACACCCCGAGTAAGCAAGACATAGCACACAGCATTATGAATACCAGTGTATATGTATGATTATGATAGCATAGGTAGTGTCTTACATATATACTGTACTTGGGGTAAGAGGTCATGGAATTGTTGAAACGTTTCCCCTTATTCGTTTCATGTTGTATTAGAGGAGGTATATTGTAATGTGCGCTAACAATGTAATGGCAGGCATCACCGGGAATGGTTTCGAAGACAGCATATCAAGGAAAATCACATACTGCACAACAGAAAAGAAACGCACATACACAAGACACGAACGCCTGGAGCAATGTGCCGTGAACAGAGAAAGATCACGAGCATGAGCAGAGGAAGGTCACGAGGGGAGAGCCAAACAAAAGCAGGGCAAATAAAAGATCAAGAAGCCAGCATTCTCATATAAATACAGCTGGCCTTCCTCTTCGGTCATTTCTTGGGTACTTCATAATGAGGACTGGTTTTCCTTGAAAGCTTGTAACTTTCTTGAATAAATAACTCCGCTAGTTACCATCTACTTTTAATTAGATCCTTCTAGTCATTGTACCATTGCACAGAAAAACTGTGTATGTGATAAGTTAACCTGTGTGTGGACACTGTAACAGGACAGGGCACCCCATGGAACAGTGACGCCTGAAAGCTGAAAATCAGCCAGAAAATTCCTCTAAATCCTTCAATAGGATAGCATCCTACAGAACCGAGTCAGGCCCTAGGGTAAGCAACAACAAGCTTGTTCCCTCCAACGGAACAGTGCAAAAAAAAAAAAAAATACTACAGCAGCAATTATTGCAGCACTTGTAATGTTTATGGGCACTCTGCCCCATGGGCAAAATGCCCCAGCATTTCAGCAACAACTGTCCTTGCCTTGGCAGTCCTAAATCAATCCTCATTAGGTCCTCCAGCCGAGGGTCCCATACATGTGGCATCTCCTCAAGGTAGCTTTTCTGCACATCAGGTCATGGCATTCGATGAAACTGGCGCACAAAGCTCCCACATATGGGAAGAAAAAGTGCCCAATGGGGTCACCATTGATTGACAAAACCTCGTCACCCTTGAGGGTATCAACCACCACAAAATGATACTCACCACAGTCAAATTGAGGGTCACTAGGCCCCACTGCAGTAAGCTCTGCACACTTGCAGTGGTATCATATTTCCCTGGAGGCTATTTCCTTCTCCTGGGACAATATTTCAAGCCCCCTTCTAACATTCGACTAACCAAGGGTCCTAACCTTTCAGAGCATTCACGAAAAACGAAAGGTCCTCACTAACCTGCCTTTAACCCACTACCTGTGCCACCTTCACACCCAGAGCATTGCCAGGCTCCGCCCGTCACGAACAAGGCAACCTTAACAAATGTAATGCCTGTGTCTGGCCCTGTACCAGTGTCAGTGCCAAGATGCACCTTAGGTCTCCTTTCCAGAGATCTCAAACTTTAATCCTAATCTCTTCCAGGCTGTCTTAAAGGTCCTGGACAGTACCACACTTCATCCGTCTTGGACGTGAGCCCATTCCAAATTTGATTCCAGTACCTGGTCCTGCAGTAGAGCCGGTGCCAGAACACACTCCAGATCCTGTGGATCGCCCCTTGCCTCCCAGCTTGCTCCCACTACCAAACCGTTCTGAGAATCAACTCCAGTTTTACTAGGGTCTCCTTCTGATTCTCATGGCTACAGCAGAGGCTCACCCCTTGGGATTTACTGCCATACTAGTCCTGTTATTTTTCCATGTTGTTATATAAATCCCTGAAATAAATTCATAGAATACTTCAATTTTTAATTTGCTATAATGCTGTTTTAAAGTAATAATATGAAAGATGTTAAAAATGAACTTGCAGCAACAAAGTCTTTCTGCAAAAAAGTAAGCACCCTAAGGCTAGACGCTAGCGACATCTGGGAAGAGTGGATAAATAATCCTCCATAAGAAGTGGTGTACTGAAAGCAGAGCCCTCTGTATGCCTCTTGGCAGTAGACTGTGCATACTTGTCTCTTGAATCACTCATTCTGAGGTGTCGTCCATCTTGGTCCTTATTTTCAGCCATCCCAAGTTAATTTGCCAGTGCCGTCCCATAAAATCTTCCCCCAACACATGGTGCATCTCGATGAGGCCCTGCATAGCTCTGTCTAAGACATGTTGTTTGCTGTGGAAAACCCAGTTCGACTTGTGATCACAACATGGCCGTAGCCACTGAAATCGACTCTTCGGTGTCCCTCTCAAAAGGATACTTCCTTAATTATTCGGCATTGTGAAATTCTGTAAATTTAATCTCACGGCAGGATTCTGTTTTCGCCTGTCTAATTCCCTGTTTTTATGATATAAGTGTTTATTGTAAATATATTTGGAGTTGAATTAAAGTAAGTGTTCATCTGCAACATTCCTAGTTGAAGTATGGCCTTCAGCCCATTTCTTAATGTTTTAGTTTTCACCTGGCCCAGTGTTTGCAGTATTTGTTATATATATATATATATATATATATATATAATATAATATATATATATATATATATATATATATATATATATATATATAACAAATTAGTGCAAGAACTTTCAATATACAGCATAAAGTAACAGCACAAACCTTACAAAAACACAAACATAAAAAGAGTTCATTGATATAGAGCAGATGCTCTTTAAAAGGCAGGCAGGTCCAGAATGAACAACTTGGAAATACAAACAGTGGAGCAAGAGGGGTCACTTATCCTGGAAACCAAAGCCCTGCTCACAGGATCAAGCAGGACTGTTTCGGTCGTAGGTATTCGTTTTACCATTCAGAAACTAGAGCTGCTTGATAATACTAGCATAATTAGTTTATTTATTCTGATAAGGATAAAAGGTCGGTGAATGGAGGTGTCTGTTTCACCATCTAATAAGTCTAGCACATGAGAAGTGTAGGTGTGATAATAAAAGGAATAAGATAAAGATGGCATAATCAAAATGTGCTGAAAAAATGAAATGTATAACTTCCATACATCTGATGGATGGCTATGGCTTTTCACAACCACGACGGAGAGAGAGCAAGTGCACTCACCGAAGATACAAAGCCTTTCAATCAGAAGTTGTTGGACCTACTGAAAAACTATTCCTTACACAAATTTACAGCTTCAACAAGACTGGCCTGTTTTGAAAGTTCATACCCAAAACATTCGAATGAAGGCAGAAGTAATGGCGTCAGTGACCTGAAGCAAAGCAGAGGATTTTGGTACTTAGTTTTACTTATGCTGATATCTTCCACAATCTCAAGACCTGTTTAGTTGGAGCTGCTAGTTAGCCGAGGAAAGGACACACAGGAACATAATGCTCCTGCAGCTGGTCCATCATTATTCATCGCAAAGGGTATGTTTCATGATGGAATACTATCAAGTCTTCTTTTTCTTTGACCATGCCAAGCCCATCATCCTGTTGCATAACTGTGTTGCACATCTGTCTGAGGAAGAGCTCATGAAAGAAGATGGTAAGATTAAAGTGAATTTTCCTCCCTAAAAACAGAACTGCCTTGATACAGCCTATGGACAAGGGGGTAACTTATGCTACCAAGAGGATGTATCGAACAATATGTTGGAATGAATTGACAGTAGTCTTGGAAGATGTAGATTCTGAGGGTGAATAATATACTCCAAAAGGAAGACTTATGAAAATTTAATTAGTACACCTTGTTGGTAGAAGGGTGAAAGGCTTTGAAACCAACAGCATTGAACGATGCATGATAGCTACTGTAGGACATGATTTTCAAGATATTGGTCGCTTTGACTCCAGTAATTTCCATGCTGCCTTCCAAACAGTTAGTCAATAAGTCATCCAGTGAAATGGAGGATGAGGAAGGTGTTACAGAGCCACCTTAAGCACCAACGATAGCTCCTAGATTGCAGTGTGCGTGCAGATGCATTAATTGAGTAGCTCGATATGCCTAGCCATGAATGTACCCCCATAAACCAGGACACCTTGGTGTACTATGGACCCATAAGGGGATTACGCAAAGTAATATGTCAGGTGCAAAGAGTCATCTGGGAAAGAGCATGACCCTGCCATCTGTGTCTTTATCCTGGTCTCCCTCACCCCACTTGTATTCTTCCAACTCGCTGCAACTTCATCACCTCAGCCTACTATATCCTCAGCTATAATGTTTGAAATATCGCTGTTTACTTCATTACCAAAGGAATGTGGCGATTCTAATTCTGATTATAATCCCTCAAGTCACCACAACCACACTGGGTCCTTACTAAAATTCACATCGTCATCTTCAAGGTATGATTACACAAAATTTCGAGTAAATTAATCAAATATGGTTTGTGCTTTGACAAGTACATACTAAATTCATTGTTGTTTATATTTTGTCCTCTTCTAGATTACACAAACAATCTATAACATCTATTTCAGGAATGTTATACTGTCTCAAATTTATGTGTGCGTGTCTATACTAGCCATGCATCACCTTGGGAAACAACACTCACTTTGTATCCGTGACCCCTCTCTCTCTTTCGTACAGTACTTTTATCGACAGTACATCAAGATACACTAAACACAGAGCGTTTGCTCAATGTTCTCTCTGTATCAAAAGCCTTATATATACATTATTACAAGTATATTAAAAGCCACCACTGCCTCTCTTCCAAGAATCCATAGGGATGAATTCTCCATGAATAGGATAGCCAAGACCAAGGATGAGAGGTAGGCCAAAGGACGGACATACAAGTGGGATGTTTTTGGGTGCATTTTCATAAAAGGTCAAGCCAGGTACTAAGATTAGTATTAGCTCTGTCCCCTTGTCATAAAAACTATTTCCCTGTGCTCTGCTTTTGCTGGTTCTCAACTACTTTACAGGAATGTTGGACACTCCCTCCTTCAAACTCGCCACTTCCGTGGCTTGAGGGTTTTAGATGATCAACAACCAAGGAGAGGTGGAGAGAAAGTCAGTTATCACTTAGTCCACACAGAGGCAAGACCTCTGACCTACTATGTCCCGAATCTCGGGCCGTAACTGTCTATCTTGGCACACTGTCACAACTGGGAATAGGTCACAAGACAACAGAATTACGCTGGATTTCCTCAGTAAGTCTGAAGTAAGCAACTGAGTACCAGTTACTGTTTCTCTCGCTAAATCTCTCATTTCCTTTTCAAATAATTCATCTCCCAAAGTAAATCCCTTTCTGATACCAAATCAATACCATTGTGTGTGCTCACCATATGAATTAAGCCTATTGATGAAATAACCCTTTGCTCAGTGATATAGAGTTAATCACCCCTCCATTGTGATAGGTTATTGCAAGTGAGAGAATCTTTTATGCACAAATCCTTATCAGGGAAATCTTTTTCCAGAGAAGTGCTATTTCGTTCCCTCGTGTTTCTGCCACCATCCTACCCGTGAGAAGTTTCCTTAACAATCAAAGTTGCTACAAGAAAACCACCTACTTATGCAACCATTTGCAAGAGTAAAATACGTATTCAAAAGCCAAGGGCCTCCATTTGCATTACTAAAGCGTAAATCATCTCAATTTTTTTAAAGCCAGTTAACTGTGAATTTTCTCTACATTTTAACGTTGCATTTCCTTGCTTGGTTGCAAACCTGTCATGATTTATTTCTTTTGCTTGAACTACGTGAAATAAAGTAATTCAATGTAACTACAGGCTTTCATGGAAACCTTCCCTTTTGTTTAGCGGTAAGTTATCTTGTGTGTTGCGTTTTGTTACATACTTGGTTCTGGGTAGTAACCCTTAAGGTAAAATTCAAATCCAATGTTCATTACAGCTTGCCAGCCCCAGACAAATATGTAACATTATATATATATATATATATATAAATATATATATATATATATATATATAATATATATAATATAAATGTTACATATTTGTCTGGGGCTGGCAAGCTGTAATGGAACATTGGATTTGAATTTTACCTTAAGGGTTACTACCCAGACCCAAACCAAGTATGTAACAAAACGCAACACACAAGATAACTTACCGCTAAACAAAAGGGAAGGTTTCCATGAAAGCCTGTAGTTACATTGAATTACTTTTATTTCACGTAATTATATTTATATATAGATTAATATATATACTTAATATATATAGATATATATATCGATAAAGATTTTAAGGGTTACGTTTACCAGAATACAATAACAACAATGCTTATGGTACTGTATCAGTTTTGTGTACTTTACATATTTTGAAAGTATAAGTATTAGTGGTGGCCGTGTTTACAAACGGACTACCTGTTTGGTAATGTTAGTTCGCATAGCAAACATCAGTGGGTTATGATCTCTCTCTCTCTCTCTCTCGCTCTCTCTCTCTCTCTCTGTCTCCATCTTCATCAGTTGAACTGCAAAGATATTCTCTGGACTCCGTATACATATTCTTCAGTGGGTGGAGGATAAGTCGTGGAAACACAGAATAGCAAAATATACTGTATTTTTCAAAAGTTTTATCATGAGATAGCTTGCGGACAAGGCCTTTGAATGTGTGTATGAGACAAGAGGTGGAGAGGAAGTCTGAGTTACAAATTCAAATACAAATCATAGGCGAGCAAACCTAATCAAAAGATACAGGTATACGAACGAACATAACTTATTTAGGCTAATCCACGTCAGCCCATGAGACTAACCAGGTTTCTCACGTAAGGAGGTTGTTGATGTTTTTCATGCATTTGCTTAGCTAAGGTTCACACGCTCACACACATCCTGGGCTGTGGTTTTTGGCAGACTTTCCTGTTTAACCCATGACCTGATTATGTGACATATACGATTCTAAAGTAATGTTTTCACATTACTATTTAAAATGTAATTATCCATGACATAAGTAAGTAGAACTGCTGGAATCAGCTACGTTTTTGCTAGGCTGTGTTGTGAAGCAATTTATTTTGAAAAAGAATAGGTAAATTAACATCTTAAAACCTAATGATAATGGCAAAAGACTGTTAGGGTTGACTATTAATTATTTTATATGAAATCGTCATACGTCATGAGGTATTCGTGTTGGCTCTAGGGTATACTGTGTAGGCTATATGTGTAAATCTTTGTCACTTGACAGTTTTCAATACTAGTCGGGAATACGCACCCAGAGAAAGTTATATTTTGATAGTTGGAAATAATTTACTCGTGCTAAAAATAATTTGGAATGAAGATATTTCATAACAGGTTGATTGAATTTGTCACTAAAATAACGTAAGGAAGTTTCTCAACTAATTACGATTATTCCTTTCAAAATTGGTAAAATGGCTATCATCCTTCTTGAAAACTTTTCAACTTACACAACAGCAAAACTACTGGAGTACAGGAAGACCAGGCGGTTTGAGTAAGGCTTACCATGCAAATGATTAAAATCAGATTATTTGCACAATTCACTTATAAAATACCTGACATCAACGTAAATACGATATCTCTATCAGCCAACTAATCAGTGCATAATGTTTCAAAATTTCTCTAACTCGGTAGGTGTTGGTTACAGCACTCGGCCAAGAAACTGTAAGATAACACTCATGCTATATACCCTTACGTTTCATTGCAGTCGTGAAATTCACAGCATTCTGCATCATTGATCACTCTGTTTATTAATCAACACAAAGTGTATCACAGTAGCAATACCGAAATTTCGATGTCAATTCCATCCGATATTCGGAATATGTGTTTTGAGTTCATTTTTGAAAAATAGTAAGTGCTATTAACTTTATTCTTAGTCACCCTCCCGCTAACGAAAATCGTTAAGCCCTTCCCCTGAAACATCTAAGCCCGGCTGACCATAGTAATAAGTACTGTACCTCGTGATTAACTAACTAGGTGGGCTCCAAACACATTACAGAAGAGCGTCGAATTAAGAATTCATCTCATAAAGACTTAATGAGAACTAGTGGTTAACAAAGCGAGCAGAGGCACGCATCGCATTCAAAGAAAAAAAAAAAAAAAAAAAAAAAAAAAAAAAAAAAAAAAAAAAAAAAAACATGCATGATGAAATATCGTGTGCGCCTGAGCTTCGAACTGACTGCCTTAAGTTTTCACAAAGAAAAAAGGTTGCTTCTCTTAAGTCACTGGAACAGATTCTGTATTCCATGTAAGAGCAAGTGATACTTAACTCAGATATAGAAAAACGATTGCTCAAACAAGTATATATTAAACCCAACAACTTTTTTTTAAAATAATTCTTAAACCATAAAGAACATTTATTTTCTGGATACAACACAATTCTTAAAATATTAGTAACCGTAAAATGTACGTCAAAGCCATTAAACGGTGGGGTGAAGAAGCGTGGATTACACCTAATTACAACAATTCCGTTTTATAAACAACACGACAGAGTAAGAAAGGAAATATTTCACGGATACATTATAAATGGTTTCATCCTAGTGGATGGCGATTATCATCTCATCGAGGCGAAAGGATCAATCATATATATTTTTTGTCTCACTTCTTTTGCTACTTTTTTTTCACCCAGGCTGCAACCCACAACAGTCTGCTAACAACTTGGCATTTAACGTATCAACGAATGCATACCACATTTTAGGGAACGTTTCCATTTGTCCCTCCTCGTCCGGTTTCGAATTTAAACAGTTGTGAGTTACGACAGAGAGAGAGAGAGAGAGAGAGAGAGAGAGAGAGAGAGAGAGAAGAGAGTAAGGCGGCCCATTCTATCAAATATGTATGTCCATTATGATTGATCATACACCGCCACACACTGCAATTGATTAATATCAAACATTAGTATGCATCAGAGAAGTGTTCGGTCAATATGGGTCAACGAAATCCTTGCATTGTCATTCTTCTCTTCTCACGGTTAAGAGTGGAAAAAACAAAGAAAAGAATAAAGATGTATAAGAGTTTGGTTTAAGAAAAGGCCAAATTTTCTCAATTCTCTATGGAATGAGCTTGTATAATGCTCGCACATACACACATACACACAAAACGAATTAGTGCCTTTGCTAATGCATACAAGTTACCACTAACTGTCTTTGATGTGTATAGTTCATCAAGTCTGACAGCAGACACAAGGTCAAAACGGGGACATTGAGGAAAAGGCAAACTTGCAAAACTTCTTGAGGCACCATGACAACATGTCAGATACTGTTTCACTTCCTGGCAGACAAGATTGCTCAGATAATGCACCAAACTTGGTTATTGTGACCAAGGGAACCAATGTTCTTAGCACACAAAGTGAGTTTATTTGAACTGGACAAACGTTCTCATGAGGAGGTAGACTGCTGCATCTTTGTCCATGCCAGATATGCTGCAGGGCAAGGGAGCAAGTCTATCATCGTCAAAGCCAATGACGCAGATGTCCTTGTCACTAGCCTGAGTGTGTTCCCGACTCTGCAAAGCATGGGTCTGCAGCAGATGTGGCTCGCATTTGGCCAAGGACAGAGCTGTCGGTGGATTGGCATTCACAACCTGTGCAACAATGTTGGTCAAGAGAAGGCCAAAGGCATGCCATTTTTCCATGCATATACAGGTTGTGATGTAGTCTCAGCTTTTAGAAATATAGGAAAGAAAACAACAGACGTGGGACATTTTTCCAAAGGTCACTCCAGTTTTTCCCAAACTCAGAAAGTATCCCCCAACCATCAAAGATGGCGGTTTTTAGATTCTGGAAAAGTTTGTGGTCCTCATGAATGACAGGTCAAGTGCTGTTGACAATGTGGAAGAGGCCAGACTTGACTTGTTTTCCAGAAAGCATAAGTCATATGAAGCCATCCCTCCAACCAGAACGTTCAGCATATCCAGCAGGCTACGTATGGGGTCAGGCAATTCTGTGACAGCCAGAAGCACCGAGTCCAGCTGATGGGGTTAGGAAAAGATTGGCGAAGACTGAAAAGTCTCCTGGATAGCCAACTTCCCTATTGCAAACAGCTGTGAACAGCATACAAAATGTGGTTACAAGTCTGGTTGCCATGGCAGGTGCAAATGCTACAGGCTTGGGCTTACATGTACAGCTTTGTGTGTAGCTGCAAATATGAGGTGTAATCATAATATGAGGTGTAACTATATGTTGCAAATGATGCTTCAGATACATCTGAAAGAGAATTTCGTCACAACAAAGGGTAACACCACGCATCTTTAAAATCTTGCGTTCATTTCAGGCTTTAAAAAAGAAATTGAGACAGTGTTCGAACACAGATAAGATACTTTGGTATACTCCATTATAGCCGTGTTTATATAATTTTCAGTAGGATTATGGGGTCCGTTTCCAAGATGTAATATTGATAACACCCCAATAGAAATGGTAGAAACAGACTCTCTAGCCTTATGATGTAGGAATAGTTAAAAATTTCAGGTCTCTATCTTTCTTAGTTGCAGTTATCAAGCAAAGTGTTTCACGGCGGCCATATTTTACGCAATCTTTATCACAGTGGTAAATAAAGTAGTAGAAGCTTTGGTGATATCTTAAGTTAACTCTCTACCCAGGAAGACATTATATATTAACTGAATAATGACTAATGTATGTTTTCCAACAATGAAAAGTGTCAGAAATTGAAACTACTAGCGGCCATCTTGAAAAGTGGCAGCCATATTGAAATTTTGTACGGACATCCTTATTTTTCAAAAGAGGGGGTTAAATGAGCACTTGTGCCAAATTTCATGTTTGTATCACAAACTGGAGTATTTTTATGCTTATCTGCTGCATAGTATAACACAGGTTATTTCATTACTGAGCAGGCAGCCAAAAATTTTCGAAAAGCATAATCATTCTTTGTATATCAAGCATACTTTACAACATGATGAAGTTATCCATGCAGTTGTTCAGGCAGAACTGTCAAGTGTTTTATTACATAAAAGAAAATCCACTATTGTATTATGTCGTCGGACTGGTTGCATCCACTTTACTGTTGTTCAGAACAAATTTTGCAATAGCCATCCGGTTACGGAACTAATGGAAGGCTATCAATGTAAAATTTAGAATTTCATTAGCTAGGATACCTCGGGAATCTCCGTCGTCAAAAGTCAAATCTGAGAATAAGTAAAGCATCGCACATAACAGTTTTTATTTCAAACTGTCGTATTCACACCTCAGCTTGTCAGACACAGGCCAATATTGTTTATCCAGATCGTACATTCCACTGGACCACTATCCATCCCACAATCTGTTCATACAAACATAAAACTTTCTTGCTCGGCGGCTGTACGTGCACTTTTATATTCGAGTACATCTTTCAGTTGTGTTCCGTACTTGCAGGCTTACCCCTCTTCCAAACTCCCTCTTTACAGAAAGGTCTGTTATTTATGGAGGTTATATACGCAGACCTGATGTGAACCTGACAGATACGTTACATTAATTTGGCATTCTCTCTCGCCGACCCATCCAATATCTTCCAATTCAGTTCCGTTTTCCCATCATCTTTTATCCGGTGTTCAATTTCTCTGTCACACTGAAGCTGAAAATTGCTTGAAAATGAGAAGACAGAAAATTACGTTTCTAAAGGGAAAAAGACCGTTACACTTTCTATCATCGCCTGAATGGAGGAAGTGACGTGTAAACTGCTCTGCGCTTTTCATTTCTTCCCTCCAGACTCTTCAAGGACACGTAACCGGGCATGTCTCATTTAACGCCTTTAAGCATTTGTTTGATTTCCCGAAAAATGTCATTGCGATGATATAACTTTGGGGACCATACCTGGTGTAATTTCAGCAATATCCTCCGACGGATAAATATTGTAAAAAAAACACCTGTCTTTCACGATGCCTCATAATGCCAAGGTGTCATCGACAAAATGAGCATTTCCTGGTTAAATACCGCAAGTTTTATTTTATTTTTTTTTCTTTCCAATAATAAGACTTAGCTAGGATGTTGTCTTTAAAAAGAGGTTTATACTAAACCTGAAAGCTGAATCATACGGAACTCGTGCTATGAATATGCCCATGGTTGTAATGAGCCGAAACCAAAATAAACTTCTGTGACAATATGAACATTCGCCGAAAAATATTTTGGAGGTGAAAATGTAATTTTTTTATACACAGACAGACTCTAAAATCATATCGTTGAATATTCACCCCCTTCCATAATGTACTCGCTGTAATTGTTTTGAGAAACAAAAGATTGCTGCTTCCCCATATGTGAAATAGTTTTTGTTTCTTTTTAATTAACAGATATATATTCCTATGATTCCCTTTTCAGAAGGCCTGCAATGTTGGTAAATATTTTTACGCTGCACAAAATGATGGCACCGATAACCTATCTACCTTCCTTACCAAACCTAAGCATGAAAAAGTGAATCGTAACTGCGAAAAAAGCAACACATCCAGCATCTGGCAGGTATTGAAGATATCGGTATCAAATGAAATGGAAGCAGCCTAAAAATGATTCAATTTAGCAGGAAAAGGAAAGAAACAACCACAATAGCACAGAAAAACAGGGACTACAGAGTTCCAATATGAATTTCATCAATAAAGTCGAGCCCAGTCACAGAGAGAGAGAGAGAGAGAGAGAGAGAGAGAGAACAAGTTCCAGTGATATCCAGATTATAACAAACTAATGTAAAAAGAAAGAAGATAAAAGTGATGTCGACCTGCTCAGTCGATATCTCCTCAACCCAAAACCCTTCCTGGCAGTGTTCTCAGTTATGATCTTATACATGTATGATGTATACTCTTACATCAGACCTGCTTTTGAAATTATATATTCACATTACATTCTGACTAAAGTGCAGAATTCTATCAAAATCACTACTAATGACCAAGTCATCATACATTTTATGATGTACACACACACACACACACACACACACACACACGTGTGTATATATATAACATATATATATATATATATATATATATATATATATATATGTGTGTGGTGTGTGTGTGTGTGTGTGTCTTATTACATTACCGTGATTCTTATATACACATTAAGCTAAAAATGCCCTTTAATATCTAATTCACTTTTCCTCAGACTCAATAAATTTTCATATATGTTAACTGAAGGGGAATTTTTTTAGTCAAAAAGAAATTTGCCGGCTCATGGGAGCAAGCCACAAAACCAAGAATTCAGGACATACAGTGAAGCGCTCTAAACCACACAGCTAACACAAGAGGTATAAGTTAACGCTGCCTCTCACCTACAAATCCCTGTTGCGCTCAGGTATTCATTGCTTTTGAGTCAGCATCAACCCACCTCAACCTAGATAACTTTGTAGTGCTTTTGTATCGAATAGCTTAATGTGCATATATAAATCACGGAAATGTGGTAAGACTCATAATGTGGCTACGTGCGACAAAAGCACTACAAAGTTATCAAGGTTGAGGTGGGTTGATGCCGACTCCAAAACAACGAAAGTGGTATATGTGCTTCTCTGAATTTGTTACAAAAATCTTCCGAATGTTTAATGTGACTGGGAGAAAAAGTGCCTAAAAAAGGGGAAAGGAGGCCAGCTAACCATTTAGAAATTTTGTAATAAAAGTAGGGTAGTTTAGGATTAATTACTTTAAATTTCTCTAAAAGTTCAATGCTCTTTTTGTCTTGGCCAATCAATCTTACTTTCTGAAAAAATTCTTGTGGGGACGGTTTAGAGGGATTTTTTCGTAAGTTTCAATTACAAAATTTCTAAATGGTTAGCTGGCCTCCTTTTCCCCCTTTTTTAGACACTTTTTTCTCCAAGTCACATTGAACATTCGGAAGATTTATGTCACAAATTCAGAAAGCACATATACCACTTCACAACATAATATTTTTAAGCCTTGACGTAGGTCTCCTGTTCACAAAAGTACCAGTACTTCACTTTTTGAGGGAAAAACTATCCTCTTATTCAGATCATTTCCCATTGGCGCTAGACAAAATAATAAAGTTGGTTGAATTATACATATCTAATAACGTATTTTCATTCGGGGAATCATTCTATAAGCAAAAATTCGGGTGTAGTATGGGTAGTCCTTTTAAGTCCGGCTTTTGCCAACCTGTACATGGAATACTTTGAAACTACAGTGATAAATGCAATAAAACCCAAAAAAATGCTGTGGATGAGACATGTAAATGATATTCTAACATTTTGGGATAATAAATGGGGCAATTTTAATGAATTCTTTTCAAAATTAAACGCATCAGTGACCAGCATCAAATTTAAAGTTGAATGGGAAACAGACAACAAAATTCCTTTTCTTGGTGTTTTAATAATCAGAGACACGACAGAATAAAAATTTACCATATACAAAAAACCAACGTTCTCACTTTCATATATTCACTACTTTAGCTATCATGACATTCCTATCAAGATGGGTGTAGCCAGCAACCTATTCTTAAGAGCCTTACGAATTTGTTCTCCAGATTTCCTGGAAAAAGAATTTAAACTAATTCATAAACTGCTATTGTCTTTAAGGTATCCACAAAGCAAACGTAATTTTCTACTGACCCCCTAAAGACAAGACCAGAGACACATCCAACAATAAAATTAATATTAAAATTCCACACCTGGACAGGATTAAGACGGTGACCCAGACCCTCGGAAAATCTAAGCCTTTTGCATTTACTTACCCTAATACCTTAGCCAGCAAAAGACACCCCCCAAGGACACAGGCGTTTACGAAATCCCATACCAGGACTGTGACCAACCTTACATTGGATTTACAGGAAAATCACTTCCCCAGAGATTAATACAGCACAAACGGTCAGTTAAGTATGGACATCAGAACTCAGCTATTTTCAATCATATAAATGATCATAACCATAGTATAAACTGGAATTTGTCACGTATAATTTATAGCAGCAACTGCCGGTACAAGAGTCAAATGATGGAATTGGCACTGATCAAAGAGAGGCAGGTAATGAATATCTCAAAGGGAGCATGGGACTCAGATATCGTCGACCAAGTTTTCATTCAACCGACGCTTAAGAAGATTGAAGGAATATTATCAGCGGGAGTGACCTAAATTGGCCTACCTGTTGATGGACCTCTTGGTATATATACCCCTTTTTCTGTAACTTTTCTCATTCATCTACCTGAAGAGGGAGACAGCTGTCTCTGAAATATAGTATTTCTCTCTCTGTATTTTGATGTTTTTATGGGCTTCTTATATTAGATGGAATTCTGTTGTAACAGAACATTTTTACCAGTCACACACACACACACACACACACACACACACACACACATATATATATATATAATATATATATATATATATATATATATATATATATATATATAGCATGGGATTCAGATGTGATCGCCAAGATTTTCATTCAACCAACGCTTAAGAAGATAAAAGGAAGATTATAAGCTGGGGTGACCTAAATTGGCTTACCTGTGGATGGACCTCTTGGTATAAATACCAACTTTTCTGCAAACTTTTCTCATTCATCTGCCTGAAGAGGTAGACAGCAGTCTCTGAAATATAGTATTTTTCTCTCTATATTTTGGTGTTTTTATGGGCTCCTTTTATTAGATGGAATTCTGTTGTAACAGAATATTTTTACCAGTCATGTATATATTTTAGGGCTGTTGCCTTGTATAATAAGGCGCCCTATGAGGTAATGTTAGACTTGCGATAATCTTACGCTAAGTCGGTTGGTATTGCACTTCCATATTTTATGGAGTGTCTTGGGGTTTGTAGATCACTTACGAAGTCGGTATTATCTTCGTGGTTATGACGACGATGTGTTAAACTCATGATGATTCGGTGATTAGGTGAGGATCTAGTAGAAACCACGAAGTATAAAAATATATATATTCTTCTGAAGTTTTACATGGTGAAGATCAGGTATGATTGTACAAGTCTTCTAATGACGATAGCTTGATCGCTTCTGCCAATGATGATGGCTAATTCTACTCTCTCTACATGATAAAGCTTAGGTAAAGAGGTACAGGTCTTCTAATGAGGATATCTAACTCTATTCTGCTTGTCTACCATCTCTGTTACAAGTTATGAAGGAACAGACAGTAGTTCGAACATATGAACATACAATCAGATGACAGTTTCATACGAACATACAATCAAAATGAGACACGCTACAGATCACGTAGGCTGTTTGAATTATAGGTCGCGGTAGTTGTCTCAAGCAGGGAGCTTGGACTAATGTTTATAAACAATTGAATGACTACAGGTGACGGCATGTTATCTTAGCCTACTTTTATTGTATACGTTCATCTTTAGCGTCTCTAGTCTGATCACATTCCTGCAAGCAATCTGGTTGACCTCTTTAGTTTTAGTCTTTTATATATGGACTGGGAACTAACTTCATATTTTTTTTTTTATTATGTAAACACTTACAATTAGCTCGGTCAGCTACCAAAACCAAAACTACTGAATACTACTCAAACTTGACTTGCATTTGACTTATGGAGTGTGATACAGACACTATGTGAATATATATATATATATATATATATATATATATATATATATATATATATATATATATATATATATATATATATATATATATATAAGTAAATAAAAATTCATGGTGTACATGAATTGATTCAAGTAATAAAATATAAAACAATGATATTGGTAAATAATAGTGATCACGTGATATATAATGATACAGTTTTTCATTTCATCTCATTAAAATACATATGCTACAGAAAATACTAATGTACTCTGACAATTGCATAGAATGAAGATTAACATGATAAAAATCATATTTTAACTGATAAAAAATTTCATATATGAATTGATAAAAATTATTAATGTTTATGCTAACTGTTATATATCTGATTCATTAATCCATATACTAACTCCTATATAACTGCAGATATTGGTAAGATAAAAGGTAACAGATTGATTATAGGCTACCTGATTTGTTTATACATATGTATATGGATTCATATAATTATGATTAATATATGTGCACTTTAAATAGATTCCTATTGCGTACACGCAAAGATATATTCGATTCCGTTGATTATGATCATTTATATATATAGGATACTGACCGAGGTTATACTACTTCACATTTAACTACTTTCGAACAACTTTTCGTCCATTACACAGTTCCAGACAACCACCTATAGCCAAATGAAACGGCCAATTTCACAGGGTTAAAACAAGGGGAAAATTTGCCTGGGCGGGTCCAACGTTCTATTTTGCGCTCATACTTATTCTCTGCGTCCTAAGCTACACGTTTACGTTCGCGATGAATGAAATCATCCCCAGCACGAGTCCTTCGCCAGCAAAGTAGAGTTGAATATCCTTCAGGTCGTAATTGTCGGAAGTATGTCCCTTTTGTAGTCGATTTCCGACAGTCGCCGGAGCATTCCGCATTAAAACGAGATTAACGACGGGATACGGTGTCGGTCAAAGAAGTCCATGATGGTGTTTATTCCTATCACATTGTAGGCGGTTGTTACTCGACTGCCGTCGTCCGCAGCGACGAACGATTTTTTGAAGTTGCGATGTGAAACTCTCGTACTGCAGGATACTGTAACAGGTTCCATTAATCAGCCTGCAAGTGAAATTATACTTGTCACAAGGGCAAAGTAAATTCAGACGACATCCAAATACAGGGGAGGGGAGAGAGCCATTTAGACCAGACTTAATCCACATGAATTCGCTGATATTTTGGAATTCAAAAGAGTCAGCTGTACAAACTTTTTATCCATGGCATTAACAATGAGTGAACCTATCCAGGTCTATGATGACTGTAAAAATATCCATAATTATAAAAAATAAACAGATATCAATACGAATCCCAAAGAAAATTCGTTATTACTGGTAGTAAATTACTAGACAAAGAAGTGGAAAACGGAGCTATTTGTAAGATTGCCAGGCAACATAAGAGTCAAAGAGAAGATTAATCATGATTCTGTATTTCTCTATGCTAACTGAAATTAAGTTGTGATAAAATCTGATCCTATGTGCCCCTAACAAAAGTTTCATATTCAATTTTCTCGCGCGCATCCTCTGAGGTTAATTTTTAAAACTTTATTAATAGGTAGGAGATGCAACGAAAAAACCCACTATGTAACTAATTTCTAAATAAACTTTGGGTTTTTCAAGAAAATGTGACATTTTCCCATGAATGTTTTTACTTGATTGTAATAGGCTAATGTTGCAAGTAAAATATTTCATATACATATCTTGATACTTCTAAATGTCTATGAGGTTCAGAAAAAATTAATTCATTTTGTTGTTATAGAAATTCTATTTGCTTATTTTGTTATTAATTTTAAAATGATTGCAACTCCTTGAACTAAAGTTGCATTGACGCATACGGATAGACAGTCTGCCTTGCCCATGAGAAGTTCGGGCTAAGCATTCCTTTCTCCAGTCAATCTGCTTTGCAAGCGCGAGATGAAGCCTGTGTAAGCAGATTATTGAGGTTAAAAGTAACAAATGCTGATACGGCAATGATGACGTCGTCACTTGGCAGGAGATTGCTCTCATCCAGCTAAGAGTTACGTTACTTGCTGTAATAAATACGACTTTAGGATAAATTTTTTGGTTTTTTAATACTCGACCCACATGAGAAGAATGTCTGAAAAAAAAACAGTACCAAAATTGAACAATATATTAGTTTCATGTTGGAAATCTGCATAATTGTAATTATGTTAAATTAAATATTCCTTATTCAAACTAATGAAAAAGGTTTTTTTTGGCCATACAACTTTCTATATATATTATTAGCCTCTGTATAAGATTCATATAGGATTAATCCATAGATAACATTTTCACTTCTAGACTTCCTGACTTTAAAATCTCTTTTATTTTATTTTATTTATTATTATTATTATTTTTTTTTCATTGACTACGTATATAAAATAACAACCGGGACAGACAATATGTCAGTAGGTTTTGGATATGTGTTTGAACTTTTAGCTATTTGTCATTACTAAAGCGTTAAGTTAGAGTTCAAATCTTTACGCATATATATCTTTGGATATTTTTTTTAATTAACTACCTATGGTTACGTTTTTTTTTGCTTATTGATTTTATCGTGCTTTTTTTGTCCTTTTTTATTATAAATTGTAACCCTTCCGACTTCTTACCGGAGTGTATTATATTGAGCCTCCACCCTTGTATCCCATATTTTATTTTAATTTTTTTATATGTTTTATTTATTTATATTTTTTTTATTTTTTTATATAATTTGATAAATTAATGGTTGGCTTGAATATTGTGGAAAAGTGTTCTACCGGCGCGTACCGTATAAGGCTACTTGCGGCATCAATTCTATAGATACAAGATATAAATGATAAAGGTATTTAAAACCGCGAGAACCGCTATAATCCAGCTCGGATCCAACATCACGAGTTGTAACTCGTAAGACATTGACACTTCCTATTTAATTATCCGTTATTCTACCAACCGATTGACTCTGGGTGATAAAAATATTTTTATTGGTTTTCTTAATGGATAGGAATTCACACACGCGTTATGGAGATTATTATTGATTTACACCACCCGAGTCACAATTATCATGTGTTGAATTCCATGTTTACTGATTTAGCACTCATATATTTCCTAATGCACTCAATTGCGGTGTTTGTGTTTAGTGCTATTACTTCTATATAACGTGTCAAGAACTATTAACACTAAGAAGTGGTTTATTTTTTCCATCTGTCAGACTCGTAATTCTGTTAATAATTCTAAGTATATTCTTTCAAGGATTGATTTGGCACAGGATAGGCCCCTAAACTGACAGGTGTCTTAGTGTATCCCTTGTTTTTCATGACACGTGTTACAATTAGTTATGTGCTTTTTATATCTGTAAGCATTGTAGGCCAGTAAAATAGTGATTTGGCTTTTCTGTGACATAGTAGGGAACCCTGGATGACGGAATGCAACCAGTTTATGACGATTGGTATGAAAGAGATTATTACTACTACCTGGTCGTTAGTCCATCTGCTGTGTTCTTCGGGTTTTCCTCGTCACGGGAACCTACATATAATATTACATTTGATTACATTATTCTGATACACATACTTTAAATATACTTTTGCTTTAGGGTTTCTGCTCGAAGTGTTTACTGTTTGCTTAGCCGCTGACCCTGTTTTCGTTCGAAGTGTTTTATTGTTTTGCTTAGCTGCTGCTGACCTGATTTTCGTTCGAAGTGTTTATTATTTGCATTTTGATGCTGCGACTCTTGCTTTGTTCAGTTTGTAACAGTTCTGCGCTCCGACCCAGATATGCAATGCTCGCGATCTCTTGGGTTAAGGAATTTTCTTGTTTAGATACGGTTTTAACAATAGTCACGGATGTTTCTATATTTTTTAGTCTAATTAATGGTTCTTTGCAGTATGGTGCGGGATTGCGGGATAATGCGTCAGCTATGATAATTGCTTTCCCAGGTAGATATCTTATCTTGGCTCCAAAGACCTGAATGATCATTTGTCACCGAGTTCCTTTTGGACTGTGATTAAAGCCTTTGAAAAACTCGGTAAAGGACTCATGTTCAGTAAGGACTTTATCAGGATGGCCATAGATTATGAACTTAAAATGTACTAGTGAGTTAAAGATACCTAGCCCTTCCTTGCCTATTACTGCATATTTACTTTCAAAGGGCTTTAGTTTACGTGAATAAAAAGCTATAGGGAAGAAATGTTTATCATATTACTGAAGTAATACCCTCTTACCCCTTGGTCTGAGGCGTCTGTTGCAAAAAAAAAAAAAAAATTCCTTATTTAAATCAGGGATTTTTTAAGTTAGGTGAGCTGCATTATTCCGCTTTTAGGATATCGAACGCCTGTTGATGCTTTTTAGACCATAATAAATCTACGCTCTTCTTCGTAAGATCTGTTAAAGGAGCTGCTATGATTGAAGAGTTATATATTTGTATACGATTGTAATACCCACTACAGTGCAAAAGTGCTGTATCCCCCTTTTTATGTTAATAGGTACCGGAAGTTATGAATAGCCGACACCTTATCATGGACTACTTTAAGACCTTGACTAGACACATAAAACCTAGATAAACATGTTCGGTTTTTAAAAACTCACATTTAGATATTTTACTCTGAGATTATTTGTCTTTGTCTCTGTAGCACTAGCTCTAGTTTATGTGAATGTACTTCTAAGGTATTAGAAAAGATTATAAGACCAACCATAAGTAAAAATTGATAATGTCCCCTGAGTGTGCTGAAAACGGTGTATGAGGACAATCACTTAGGTAATGGTATCTGGTAAAAGCTTCTAAGTAAGTCCAAGCTGGTGAAAAAATAATTTATTCTGGCGTTTGAGGGAAAAATTATATGGGCTATTTGATTTCCTAATGACTCCTATTACTAACATTTTTCAACTTCGTCATTTATCTCTATTTTGAAATTTCATTGAGAATCTATACGAAGGTACTTAAATAGCTTTATGTTTGTCCTTAGACCGTGTTTTGTGTTAAATTACATCCGTTTTTTCCAGAGATCACTCGCCAGTGGAGAAACTTCCTGGTATTCAGGTAAAAGATAAAAAAATTTCTGCTGAATCACTTCTGCTTGAATGACTTTACGGATATTACTTTAGATAGATTATCAGAGAGATTCATCTACGACTGGTTGGGCGGGATTAAAAATTAGCAACAATAAAAAATGCGATATTTATAACTTTGCGTATCCAAACGATATGTATACGTTTGTGGATCACTAGATTTAACTTGTTGCTGCTAGTCAACCGTGTCTAGGGCTTTGTTCGCGGAAATCGTTATATTTCAGAGTGTCGGGAAGGATTAAAATTTCATTTCCCAGCAAAGTCTTTTTACACGCACTAAACATTCGAGGGTGCATGATTCTCGAGATTTTGCGTGCAAACTGCGACTGCGGTTGTGGGAGAATTCTGTTGGGTCATTTGAACAATGTTACGATTTATGAGACAAATGATTTGTTCTTCTATATAAGTTATTATTTGATTAACTGTCTTTTTTTTTTTGTTCAAACGGATTTTAATAGGTTTGAAGGTTTATAGGATTTTCCTTTGATAAACACGCCTTATTTTGCAGGATGTAAGATAATATTTTGTATACCCCTAGATGGATCTTACAATTACACTAGATACAGATCAATGTTTTTTATAACTATAGAGGTATCTGTAAGCGCTCGCTTATCCGGACTTCTCATTAGGGAAGTTCGAACAACAGACGGTGAGTATCCGTAAATCAAGGATATTACGTGTACTAAAAATAATAACACAAGATATTCTAATTTTACGGCGCGTACAGTCGGGCTAATCCACCACTACTTATAATAACTTATTTATTAAAAAAAAACGAGAACCTGCTCTGATTACTTGATACAGTCGTGTGATTCATAGGAAAAATCCTTTTTAATTCAAAAAGATATCGGTATGTATGATCCAACATCGCTTTTCCCCACTCTGCTAGAGTCGCTTATTGTGTGGAATGTGCTTTGCTTTGAAAACTCGGCAGATTTAACTAACCTTGACCGCTTGACTAGGTGACACAGTAACCGAGTTTGCTTGCTTGATTCTGAAAGGGCTACTGTTTCTATGTCTTTTTGTAATAATTAGGATCCTTCTCTTTATTACCATCGGCAACGTATTGTGTGTTTTTAGCATTATGTTGCTGGTTACGTATAAAGCAATGATTGACGAACTATCAGGAACTGAGCGATTACTATTAAGACAAGTTATCTCTACTGCATTCAATATTAACTGTTTGTACTTCATTCTTTGCTAAAATTTGAAATAGTGAGGGATCCTGGTCAGCGCATTTAGCCTGATGAAAGTTTTTTACAGACATGTTATTCCTTGCAATCCAGCCATATTTTTAAAGTTAAGTTGAGTCATTGAGGTTCGATATTTTATATAACTCAAAAAACTCAAGGCTAAAACTGCGATCGGGACTTGCAAAGGAGCATTTATTGTCATGACCCGAAATAGTGTTACCTCTAATTTATCTAGATTTGTACGGGTGTTCCACTTGTTTTTGTGTGTTTTCTAATCACTACGGTGCTTAACGACCCTATCCATGCATCTGTATAAATACAGACGTCCACTGCATAAACGCATATTCACTGTTTAATATGATTTGTTACGTAAGGGATTAATAATCACCCAAAATGATAAAATTAACATAGTATATGATTATGATATTTCAGTAGAACTTCTGGAAACAGACACTCAAAGATAAAAAACTCGCAGTAGCGAAATCTCAATGATGTGGATAATTTCTGTAAAAAAGTAAGATTAAGAATGTCTCGTAACTTCAGCCACAGGAATAACGAAATTCGACCTGCAAAGGAAACACTCAAAGTTACTCCAAATGAATAAAAAATTGTACTTAGCTTGCTTTTGTGGGAAGTCACGGTGTTCCGATAACGACACACGGCCTTGGTCCTCCTTCTCTATTTAGCGGATGACCTGGTTTGGCTTGAGTTTCCTCCGTGCGCGTTGTTTCGATGATTCGAGCCCTTGAAAGATCCGATGCTGCAGACGCGTTCGGTTTGTTTCTTGAAGTGCCGGAAACGCTCACTAACGATGTTTTCTTGAATGATTCTAATGAGAGACGAAGCTTGCGTTGCCGTAGGAAAAGGACATGTCGGTTTTGTTTCTTGAAGTTATTCACTAAACGATGATACTAGGTTGCTTGAAGAATCTGCTGCTTTCGTCGTCGTTGAAGAGTATTTATATGATACTTCATTATTCTGATTTTTCTTCGGAGAAGTTGTAGAGTCCTTCTGGTACGCTTGCCACCACTTTTAGGGCTGTTGCCTTGTATAATAAGGCGCCCTATGAGGTAATGTTAGACTTGCGATAATCTTACGCTAAGTCGGTTGGTATTGCACTTCCATATTTTATGGAGTGTCTTGGGGTTTGTAGATCACTTACGAAGTTGGTATTATCTTCTTGGTTATGACGACGATGTGTTAAACTCATGATGATTCGGTGATTAGGTGAGGATCTAGTAGAAACCACGAAGTATAAAAATATATATATTCTTCTGAAGTTTTACATGGTGAAGATCAGGTATGATTGTACAAGTCTTCTAATGACGATAGCTTGATCGCTTCTGCCAATGATGATGGCTAATTCTACTCTCTCTACATGATAAAGCTTAGGTAAAGAGGTACAGGTCTTCTAATGACGATAGCTAACTCTATTCTGCTTGTCTACCATCTCTGTTACAAGTTATGAAGGAACAGACAGTAGTTCGAACATATGAACATACAATCAGATGACAGTTTCATACGAACATACAATCAAAATGAGACACGCTACAGATCACGTAGGCCGTTTGAATTATAGGTCGCGGTAGTTGTCTCAAGCAGGGAGCTTGGACTAATGTTTATAAACAATTGAATGACTACAGGTGACGGCATGTTATCTTAGCCTACTTTTATTGTATACGTCATCTTTAGCGTCTCTAGTCTGATCACATTCCTGCAAGCAATCTGGTTGACCTCTTTAGTTTTAGTCTTTTATATATATGGACTAACATTCCATATTTTTATTATGTAAACACTTACATATATGTATATATAGATATTATATATATTATATATAATACACATATAATATACATAGTAAACATATATACATGACTGGTAAAAAGTAAAAAATATTGACTGATATATATATATATATAAGATATATATATATATATATATATATATATATATATATATATATATTATATATTATATATATATTATATAATACTAATATACATATATTCATATATACATGACTGGTAAAAATATTCTGTTACAACAGAATTCCATCTAATAAAAGGAGCCCATAAAAACACCAAAATATATAGAGAAAAATACTATATTTCAGAAACTGCTGTCTCCCTCTTCAGGTAGATGAATGAGAAAAGTTTGCAGAAAAGGTGGTATTTATACCACGAGGTCCATCCACAGGTAAGCCAATTTAGGTCACCCCTGCTGATAATCTTCCTTTAATCTTCTTAAGAGTTGGTTGAATGAAAATCTTATCGATCACATCTGAATCCCATGCTCCTATTGAGATGTTCATTACCTGCCTCTCTTTTATTAAGGCCGATTCCATCATTTGACTTTTGTACCGGCAGTTGATTTTGTTGTATTTCTTGGTGTGTTTCTCCAAGGAACGGCAGTTGGCTAAAAGCTGTGGCACCATGACTTTCGCAAGCTTCCTCTTTGCCGCCCTGTTTCTCCTCCGCCTTCGTTCCCGAGGAGTGGAGGATTTCCACTCGCTAATACGAACGAGATACGATCCACAGCTTTTAGCCAACTGCCGTTTCTTGGAGAAACACACCAAGAAATACAACAAAATCAACCTCGACCTCAACTTTTTGAGATATTGTCAATTCAATAATATAGTGCCTAAGTTTATAAAGTTGAAAGTTTACAAAGCCTCCCTGTACAGCTCTGAGTTTTACACTGATGCTACCAGGAACCTCCTTGAGCTGGAAATACGTTCAAAGACCAAGGAACTTCATCGCGCACATGACCAAATGACGAGATTCAGGACTGATGTACTATATTCGCTGACATTATTGGACTCTATCATTTTTAACCATTTATTTAATAAGGCTATTTCCTCCTTTGTTCGGACCGTTGAAGATAGACATTTCACAAAACTTCGAAATTTAGGTATTACCGTTCCTTTACTTAATAATAAAATTAATTCTGTGTTCAATTTTTCCAAACGAATACTTTCGAAGAGAGAGGAATTCCTACTGTCCTTAGGGTTAGACTTTTGCCTCCCAACTATCGCCCAAATTATCAGCAATTCTTTTTACCTCTCGAGATACTTTTTCAGAGAATAATTAAACTTCCCTTTTGCAAAAATATAGAGTTTTTAAGATCACAATTCTCAGCCCTCGCCCACAGCTCTTTTAATAATCTTAAAACTAGATGGGCTCCTTTTTTTTACCAAGAATGATTATCGACATTTTGAAAAAACCTAGCCAAAGATGAAAATGTAATAATTACTCGTCCAGACAAAGGTAAAGGTAACAGTTATCCTTGACAGACATGACTACATACAAAAAATGAATGACATTTTAAACGACTCTTCAAAATTTACCAAAGTTGGTGACCCAGACCTTTACAATATTATTAAACCCGAAGATAAAATCAACAGATTTCTTAGAACCCTAAAACAAACCAAAGCAATAGATGAAATACGTATCAGGACCTTTTTGTAACAGGATCTACATATGGACTTATGTACGGACTGCCAAAGATACACAAAGAAGGAATTCCTTTGAGACCTATCCTTTCTTCCATTAACACTGCTAGCTATAAACTCGCCAAATTTCTTGTCCTCCCTTTACTCCAACCACTGACTCACAATAAATACACATTAATAAACTCGGCCTCCTTTAAAGATGACATTATTACGCAGGACTCAGATCTGTACATGGCGAGCTTTGACATGGAATCTCTGTTTACAAATGTTCCCGTTGTTGAGACTATCAACATCATTTTGACAGGCTATTTCCCACTGACGATTGCTTGTTCAACAATTTTAATAGAACTCAATTCAAGTTGCTTTTAGAATTAGCCGTGCTGGATACGCCCTTTGTTTTTAATAATACGGTTTTTAAGCAGACTGAGGGATGGCCATGGGAAGCCCTCTGGGTCCTACTTTTGCTAACATATTTATGTGCTCCCTGGAGGAGCGAGCTCTAGATGTATGCCCACCTAATTTCCGCCCACTCTTTTATAGACGCTACATAGATGACACTTTCGCCTTGTTCAGATGTAATTACCATGCTGATACCTTTCTTGAGTATTTAAACAACCAACACCATAACATTAGTTTACGGTTGAAACAGAAACACAGAAATTCACTTCCGTTCCTTGATGTGAGGATATCCAAGGACGAGTCCCTTGGCTTTATACTGGTATTTATAGAAAAAGCACCTTTACTGGCCTGGGGACCAATTTTTATAGTTCATGTTTTTTAACTTTAAAATGAATTCCGTGTCAACTCTTCTCCATAGCCAGCCATTAATCTGACATCAAGCTGGTCTACCTTTCATACTGAAGTGACTTTCCTTGCTGATTACTTTAAGGATAATTATTTCCCTCCAGCAATTTTTCATAGATCCCTTAATAGGGCTACTTAATCTGAATTCAATCCACCTCCAATAGTCCATAGTGTCCCCAAGCTCCGTATGTTTGCTAGATTTCCCTTTCTCCATAATAATAAATTTAGGAAAAAATGCATCACCCTATTCAATGAGCAATTGCCCGCCGAGGTCCCCGGGGCGGGCGGGCCATGGCCCGCCGAGGTCCCCGGGGCGGGCGGGCCAGTGGGTCCGCCGAGGTCCCGGAGGGGCGGGCGGGCCAGTGGGCCCGCCGAGGTCCCCGGGGCGGGCAGGCCAGTGGACCCGCCGAGGTCCACCCCGGGGCCGGGCCGGGGAGGGCCACCGGGCCCGCCGAGGGTCCCCGGGTGGGGTGGAGGGCTGGGCCACCGGGGCCCTGCCGACGGTCCCGGTCCCCCGGGGCGGGCGGGCCAGTGGGGCCCGCCGAGGGTCCCCGGGGCGGGCGGGCCACGTGGGCCCGCCGAGGTCCCCGTGGGCGGGCGGGTACCAGTTGGCGCTGCCTGGAGGTCCCCGGGGCGGGGTGGGCTGGGGCCATGGGGCCCGCCAGAGGTCCCCGGGGCAGGAGGCGGGCCAGTGGGCCCGCCGAGGTTCCCCCGGGGCGGGGGCGGGCGGGCCAGTGGGCCCTGCCGAGGTCCCCGGGGCGGGCGGGCCAGGGCCATTGGGGCCCGCCGAGAGGTACCCCGGGGCCGGGAGGGGCCACTGTGGGCCCTGCCGAGGTCCCCCGGGGGGAGGGGAAGGGACCAGGGCGGAAGGGCCACTGGGCCCCCCGAGGTCCCCGGGGAGGGCGGGAGGGCCAGGGTGGGGGCCCGCCGAAGGTCCCCGGGGTTCGGGCGGGCCAGTAGGGCCCGCCCGGAGGGTCCCCCGGGACCGGGGGGCGGAAAAGGGCCACCCGGGCCCAGCCGATGGTCCCCGGGGCGGGCGGGCCAGTTGTGGGCCCGCCTGAGGGGTCTTCCTCCCCTGTTGGGGTCGGGTCACTTCCCCCTCCCCAGGGCTGGCGGCCACTGGGCCCGCCGAAGGGTCCCCGTGGTCTGGGCTGGGCCACTTGGGGCCCGCCCGGAGGTCCCCGGGGAGGGCGTGCCAGTGGGCCCGCCGAGGTTGCCCCCCGGGGGGCGGGCGGGCTAGTGGGCCCGCCCGAAGGGATCCCAGGGGCGGGCGGGCCACTGGAGGGCCCGCCGAGGTCCCCGGGGGGGGCGGGCGGGCCTAGGGGGTGGGCCCGCCGAGGTCCCCGGGGCGGGGCGGGCCACTGGGCCCGCCGAGGTCACCCCAGGGTGGCGGGCGGGCAAGGGGCCCGAGAGGTCCCGCGGGCCCGGGCCGTTAGGTGGCCCGCCCGGAGGTTCCCGGGGCGGGCGGGGGGCCTAGTGGGGACCCGCCGAGGTCCCAGGCGTGGGGCGGGTAGGGCGGGCCAACTGGGCCCGACGAGGCTTCCCCGGGGCGGGCGGGCTAGTGTGTTTCGCCCCCGAGGGGTCCACGGGGCGGGCGGGCCAGCCGGGGCCCGCCGAGGGTCCCCGGGGGCGGGCTGGGCCAGTGGGGGCCCGCCCGAGGTCCCCGGAGCGGGGAGGGCCAGTGGGGACAGGGCCGAGGGTCACCTGGGGCGGGGCGGGCCACCCGGGCCCGGACGGGAGGTCCCCGGGGGGCGCCCCGGGGACACCGTGGGCCCGGGCCGAGGTCCCCGGGGCGGGCCCGGGCCATGTGGGACCGCCGAGGTCCCCCGGGGCGGGCCCGGGGCCCCTTGGGCCCGGCCGAGGTCCCCGGGGCCCGGGCCGGGCACTGGGCCCGCCCGGGGGAGGGCCCCGGGGGCCGGGCGGGGCCAGGCGGGCCCGAACCGAGGGGTTCACCCGTGGGGCGGGCGGGCCAGTGGGCACCCCGCCCGAGGTCCCAGGGGAGGGCGGGCGGGCCAGTGGGTCCCGCCGAGGTCCCCGGGGCGGGGCGGGCAGTGGGCCCGCCGAGGTTCCCCTGGCGGAGGGCCCGGGACCAAGGTGGGCCCGGGGCCAGGTCCCAGGGGCGGGCGGGCCACTGGGGGCCCAGCCGAGGTTCCCCGGGGCGGGCGGGCCAGCGGGGGACCCCGCCGAGGTCCCCGGGGCCCGGGGCGGGCGGGGCCAGAGGGCCCGACCGAGGTTCCCGGGGGCGGGCGGGCCAAGCGGTGGGGCCGCCGATGGTCCACCCGGGGCGGGGGCGGGCCAGCGGGGGCCCGCCGAGGTCCCCGGGCGGGCGGGCCACCGGGCCCTGCCGAGGGTCCCCGGGGCGGGCGGGCCACCCGGGGCCCCGCCGAGGTCCCAAGGGGCGGGCGGGGGGGCCAGTGGGCACCCGCCGAGGTCCCCGGGTCGAGGGCGGGCCACTTGGGCCCGCCGAGGTCCACGGGGCCCTGGGGGCCAGGTATGGCCCGGGCCGAGGTACCCGGGGCGGTTGCGGGCCCTATGGGGCCCGCCGAGGTCCCAGGGGGCGGTGGGCGGGACCAGTGGGCCCGCCGAGGTTCCCAGGGGCGGGAGGGCCAGTAGGGCCCGGGACCGAGGTCCCCGGGGGCACCGGGCCAGCGGGACCGCCGAGGTCCCCGGGGCGGGCGGGCCAGTGGGCCCGCCGAGGTCCCGGGGGGGCGGGCCAGTGGGCCGGGCCGAGGTCCCCGGGTGGGCCCGGGCCGGGGCCAGGTCCCCGGGGCCCGGGCCGATGGTCCCCAGGGGGCGGGCCCCGGGCCAGAGGCCCTCCCGGAGGGTCCCCGGGGCGGGGCGGGCCAGTGGGCCCGCTGAGGTCCCCGGGGCGGGCGGGCCAGTGGGCCCACCGAGTTTTCCCGGCCCCCGAGGTTAGGGCCCCGGGGTCGTGTGGGTCGGGCCAGTGGGCCCGCCGAGGTCCCCGGGGTCCCCGGGGCGGGCGGGCCACTGGGGCTGGGCCCGCCGAGGTCCACCCCGGGGCGGAAGGGCCACTGGGCCCGCCGAAGGTCCCCGGGGGCGGGCGGGCCAGGGGACCCGGGGCCCCCGAGGGGTCCCCGGGGCGGGAGGGCCACCAAGGGCCCCGCCGAGGTCTCCCCGGGGCCGGGGAGGGCCACTGGGCCCGCCGAGTCCCCCGGGGGCGGTCCCGGGGGGGCGGGCCAGTGGCGGGCTCCCACCTCCTGCCGAGGTCCCCACCGGGCCGGGCGGGCCAGGAGGGGGCCCGCCCCTGAGGTCCCCGGGCCCGGGGCGTGGGGGGCCAGGGAGGGGCCCGCCGAGGTCCCCGTGGGGCGGGTGCGGGCCACCGGGCCCGCCGAGGTTCCCCCGGGGGGGCGTGGGCGGGCCAACCGGGCCCCGAGCCGAGGTCCCCGGGAGGGCGGGCGTGGCCCACCGTGGGGCCCGCCAGAGGTCCCCGGGGCGGGTCGGGCCGAGTGGGCCCGCCGAAGAGGCAAAAGGCTTGATTAGCCAGAAATGGATATGAACAGGACAGTATAAAAAAAAAAAATTCGCCTACCCTCTCCTCCAACCCCCTTCCACCCCCTTCCTCTTCCTTCCCTCACCTCTCCTCCCCATCCATTCTCTCTCTCTCTCTCTCTCTCTCTCTCTCTCTGAATGTTACTTCAGTTTAAGTATATTTTGTACGATTTTTTTATCTATCCATCTATATAATCTAATAATAATTTACAATGTTGTTTATATCCAACGATTCACTCGGTTGCTGGCATTACGGTACAGTACTGTACGGTTGATATTTAGCCTATGTGTACGGTACGGAATTACGCAATGACAATTTTACCAAAGTACGGTACGGTACTGTTCAGGTACGGAAAAATGTGCAAATTCCGTACCGTACTATTACCTTACCTTAGGCATGGATATATTACTTTTGCTCTACGTTGAAAACAAGGGAACAATATTAATTAATTATTAATAATAATAACCAGTGATATAGCATTTTTTTTACTATTATTCTTAGCATCAGCACGTAGCATCAGCATTAGCGCAGCACTAGTAGTAGCTAATACTATTTTTATCTTGAGGTCAAATTTTTTTTTCTTTCTTTAGTGACTATTGATTTGGGTTAGGAGTAAATGATTATAATGATTAGAGTGAGAGATATCCGCATGTATAGTGGAGTAGTAGAACCATAGACACTGTGATTGATGGTAAAGCTACTGTTATACTTGTGTTTGGTTACCTCCTTCGCAATCTTCATTTGGACTCAGGGCATCAGCCATATGCTTGTATTACGAAGGTGAAGAAGAGATGGCCGGAACATAACTGTCGGATTGGTAGCAGAAATCCGTTTGTCACGCAACTTTTCAACTTTTTTTTTTTTTTAGCAAAGAGAGAGCCGCCTATTGCCTACAGATTGGTTTGAATAGGTAACTGGTTATAGTTGCTCTGTGTTACAAATAAAAATTGAGCATTTTTACCGGACATTCATTAGAATTAAAGCCTTGATTATAGCGCAAAAATTATAGCAAAATCTCGTACTGATACCAGTCTTCATTACAGGGTTATTGACCAAAAACGTGACTGCACTGTCTGTGAAACCCACAGTAAGGGAGCTTTACCAATTACAATTAAACATTACCTTTTATTCAGGCTTGGAGTAATTGTCATTTATCTGAAATGTTTTTAATTACACGTTTTGAAGTTAACTGTAATTGTGATTGTTTTTTATTTATACTTAATGGTAATCGTAATTGTAACTGAAAAGTTCAAATAATAAAGTACTTCATTTGAAATCTTTTTTTAATGTATACATGGGAGAAAACTGATTAGAAATTCAGTGATTTTTCCACTGCACTTCGGGGCACCTGTGAATTAATTGTTCAATCTTTAATCGACTTAATCTTTCTCGGGATCTATGGGGTTCATGTCTGCACCCTTATTTGGCCAGTCAACCAATTCAAATCCTCTCGACCTTGACACCATTCCTGGACTATTCTGGCCGTATGGATGGGGCAGCTGTCATGAATGAAAATGACAGGACTAAGTGAAAAGGGATAATTCCGCTGGTGAAGTGAAGGGAGAAAGAAATCTTGAAGAATTTTAACGTATTTTTCTCTGATGAAAACCTTCAGTCTTGGTGATATCACATATACCATGTAAGGAAATCCAGGCCCACACGTTTACGGTTACAAGCCACTCCTGGCCACTTCGTAAATGTTTCCTTGGTATTATCTGAAGGAAAACAATCTGAATTTTTTTTACAATTTACGCGTTGCTTTCCGTAACAGGAAAAAAAGTATATCTTAGTTTTACCAGACCACTGAGCTGATTAACAACTCTCCTAGGGCTGGCCCGAAGGATTAGATATTTTTTTCGTGGCTAGGAACCAATTGGTCACCTAGCAACGGGACCTACAGTTTATTGTGAGATCCGAACCACACTATATAGAGAAATGAATATCTATCACAGAAATAAATTCCTCCGATTCCGCGTTGGCCGAGCCGGGATTCGAACTTCGGACCACCGAATTGGCAGCCGAGCGCGAAAACCACTCGTCCAGCGAGGAACTGTAACAGGGAAAATAATGATATATCGGTAGGGGGAAATGTAATGCTAAGTAACAACCCCTGCATTAAGATAATGTCTATTCATCTATGAGGATTAATACTTATTTACAAAGTTTGCATCCTCCAACCTCTTATACACTAAAACAGCTCGAAAGTGGATTAGTGGAATTCACGTTAAGAGAGGAACAGCACCACCTTTAGTAAACAGTGTTTCAAACAGACAATTAACAATTTTTCATTATGAAGACATACAGAATTTTAAACGTTATCAATGACAGTAATGACCTGAGATGTTGCAATGCCAGTAACAGCCAACCAATCAATCAGTCCCACTAATCGTGTGATTTAATATATCACTTTGTTCAGTGATAACGATATCACTGCTACAGCACCCCTATTACACGCTAACAAGTTTGTCACCCAATCATGGCTAGACTAAGGTGTTGTATAAATTTTGATAGGTTATCTGTCCTCTGCTAGTAGTATTCGTTATAGTCTCCAAATGAACAGCAACATATAGTTCTCCGGGCATAGATCGTCGCTCTACGAGAAAGTGGGCTTTCAATACGTGCTGTTGCACAGCATCTTGACGTCTCCCCTACAACAGTAAATAAATGGAAAAGGAGGCACGCTTAGACTGGGAAATTGACCGACTTTGGATAGCATTTATTTATTTCATTTATTTATTAATTTTTTAAACTATAAACCTTATAAACCCGTGAAATTATGAAACCTAAATTACAGTTGCTTTGGTCCTGTTGAAGTCTAATAGTGATTCTTTCTCTTTACTTCCCAGAATACCAAGTAGCGTTCCCATAATTAAACAGGCTATAATTAATCTTGATTATCTAGGTATCTGCATGTTAATTACCTATTTCAGTTCGAAGACCTCCACCACGAATGACCACCCGTTAGGATAACGACGACATTCGACGAGCAGCATAAGAAGATCCTTTTACCAATACTATTGCTATTTGTGAACATCTGGTATTAAATGTTTCGGCTATGACGGTGCGAAGACGTCTGCATGAGGCAGGAATACCTCATAGAATTCATGTCAAGAAGGAATTTCTCGCCGAACGGCATCGTGCTGATAGGCTTGCCTTCGTTCAACAGTTTGGGGAGGAGGATATGGAATTTTGGTCTCGAGTCGTATGCAGTGACGGAAGGTCTTTTACTAGCAGAAGTCACGGCAGAATACATAACTGAAGACCGAGTAATATAAGGTGAGTTTCTATAATCATTAATAACAGTCAGCCTATAATAATTATAAGCAAGGGTAATATTATAATCAAAAGATAATAATTTTGTCAATAACCATGTATTTTCCGCTAATTGAATTATATTGCCACGAGAAGTGTGAAAATAAAAATTCTTCATTGAAAACCCCCCATTTGTTCTATTATGGCCAGCTTTCAGGCATTAAGCAAATGCATTATTAATGTTATGAATAATCACGTAGACAAACTTATAATATAGAGTACAGCCTGTTTACTGAATTAAAGAATATCATAGCATAACGGACTGTTGCAGATCAAAGTTAATGCTATTATAAGTATTAATCCTTGCAGATGAATAAACATTCTTAACTTATTGCAAAGGTTTTTCTTATTACGAAAAGCAAAGCGTAAATTGTTGAAAATTAGATTTTTTCCCTTCAGATACTACAGAAGAAATTTACGAGGTGACCAGGAATGGGCATGTCACAGTAAACTTGTAGGGCTGGATCTTCTTACATTATATGGATGATATCACCAGGATTGAGTGGGGGTTCACTGGTGAAAAATACATTGAAATTCTTCATGATTGCTAACTTCTTTCACTTCAAGAGCGGAATTATTCCTCCCCGCCTCTCCTGTCATTTTCAGTCACGACCGCTGCCCCGTCCATACGGCCAGAGTAGTCCAGGAATGGTTTCAAGGTCGAGAGGATCTGCAGTTGCTTGGCTGGCCAAGTAAGGATACAGACATGAACCTCACTGAGAATATTTAGGCTAATTTGGTAAAATGTTGGGAGCCTGAGAGGGAGAGGAGACCAGATCAACTTATGAACCTCTGGGAACACAATGGAAACTCTTCCACAATCGACCACAGATCGTCAGAAACCATGAATCTTCTATGCCTAACAGATTGCAAGAGGTGATCTAGAAGGAAGGTGGCTGGATTTCTCACTAATATTAAAAATAAATGTAAAAATTGAGTGTGTATATTTGGATTACCTCATGGTCATGATTATTATAATTTATTTATTAGAAAGGAGAATTTGATATTTTAAAGGAGTTCAAAATCTAAAGGGAATTTCGCTATCCTGATTTTTTCTTTAAAAATTATCTAAAAAGATAACCTTAGGACAATATCATCAAACTACATTTCTCCAAATAGCTTTCCACAATGGACAGGTAAATGACTGAAGGGGCTGTTTAAAAATAGAGACGTCTGTCTATTATCCTCACACGAATGATGATAAGAGCGAAAGGAATTTCTGTCCGTATGACATTAAAACATTTATCACAATTAATATATTAGAAAATATAACCCAAGTAGATATGTTTATCCATATCATGTAATAATTATTGTAATGAACGGCGTGTAGGGTTAAACTCTACTGTATATTCAAGAGGGAATACAAACCCAACATCGGTACAGCAAAAGCAAGAAGCTTGTCAGTTTGAATTACATTTTAGAATTCCAAAACCTGTAAGACGACTTAACAACAAGAACTCAATCCCCGAGACCAACCCCCCCCCCCCCATATATATATGCATATATTAGTTTAGTCAAGATTAGACTGTGTTAATGACATATCAAAACCATACTTAGCGCAGTGGTATTTCTAGATGACATGTCACTTTAAATTAGCTGATATGAGAGAGAGAGAGAGCGAGAGAGAGAGAGGAGCTAAGGTGTCGGACACTTTCAACAAGTTCATAGTGTTTGGGTATGTTCAATGAAGTGCTGCTGCGCTTCTGTTTATAGCTTCCTATTATTATTATTAGTAGAAACGCACTGCAACGGATACTATAAACTTGGCTTACGTGATAAGGTTAAAATATCCTGTTATGATGTTCGTCATTCTCTCCAATACCAATATAACTAAAATTTTTATCAATTTTAAGTATTGCGTAATGCATATGACCGATATATAATAACAGACACGGTGGTAAGATAACGACCTAGACGAAAGTTAAATGGAATCTTAATAAACAAAATTATATTAAAAGTGAGACAGTAATCTTAGTTACAGTGATATAACCTGCTCAGATTTCTTTTTTTTTTTCTTTTACTCCGTGTGAGTGTGTGTGTGTGTGTGTGTTTCTCCAACCATACCTAATGACTCCTCCCACTGAAAGAATTCCAGAGCTTATTGGTGGAACTCTTGCTAAAAGAGGAAGAGTCCTCCCCCCGTCCCCCTCAGTAAACACTGTTACCATATAATTTTTCGAAGTCCCTCAAGAAGGTGTACCAGGGAAACCTGTGTCCAACTGTACATATATATATATTATATATATATATATATATATATATATATATATATATGCATATATATATATATATATATATATATATATATATATATATATATATATATATATATATATATATATATATATATATATATATATATATATATATATATATATATATATATATATCATACATACATAATATATATATATATATATATATATATATATATATATATATATATATATATATATATACATATCATATATATATATGTATATATATATTGTTACGACCCCTAGGAGGCCGTTCTGCAGAATCTTTTTAAAGATGTTATTTAGGGATCGTAGGCAGTAGTAATGCAACACAATGAATGGGAATGTGGTTAAACAAAAACCCCAAGAAAACTAACAATATTTATTATAAAACAAAACTTAATACTAAATCAACCTTGTGCAAGTACAAATGAACCCAGTATCCAGAGAGCTATATGGCAATTATATGCCCAGAAGACAGATTAACATGTCTTCAACACAAGGTTTCCCTAAAACTAAAAAGCTAAACCCTAAACCAGTAATATAAATAGAAAACACTGTAATTAGCAAATAAACAGCTCTAATAGAGCGGGCCCAAAATGAATACACTAGCCTAAAACTAAAGAAAGCTAGAAAGAAGTAATAAGAGTTCAATAAAAGTGAAAACCTTAAAATTACCTACCTAATTAATAAATCTAAATTTACGCACAACCACAAATCAATCATAACAAGGTATACCATCAAAAATTATAACAATATATCAATATGAGTAAGGATATATATAGATCCTATACGCTTATGTTAAGGAATAACCAGTTTACTCATTCCTTTGGAGGAGGTGTCCACGGAGTCGCTGGGGACCACCAGTCTGCTACATTAAGGGAGCTACTGAACACTAGGTCAGACCGATAAGCAGCAGACGTTTCCCGAAGGAAAATACAAAGGTCGACACCTTACCTAGCGTTAGACTCCCTACCACGGCTAATTCAACAAATTTATGGTAGCCCGGGAAAGCTACTTCCACCTGTATTAAAGGGGCAGATACTAAGGTGTCTGGAAACCCACCCAGGACTACATATTCACCTGAAAAAGGAACAAAATTCTTTATTGAATCTGCTAATACCAGGGATCTAGCTGACCCAGTATCTCTCAAAAATTTCACATCCAGATAACCTGAAGGGGTCTTTATTTTACCTTCCCACACATACTTATTGAAAGTCACAAATTGGGATTTGAGCAATCAACAGGGTAGTTAGCCCCCCGCTCAGAGACTTTTTTGTCACTTACTGGATTATTGTTGGGTGGAACCTCATTCACCTTACCAATCAAAGATACAGGAGCCCTATTATTGTCATTTCTATTCCTAAGTAAATATCTCCTCCTGGCATTACATTGTGCCTGCCTGTGCCCTGGTTTATTGCACCAATAACAATTACCACGGAGAGGGTTAACTTTGGCCGAGACTGTCTGATCACTATTGGAAAAGACTCTAGTTAGCGCTCCACTAGAGACTTTCCCAGGTACATTACCCTCTCTCTTATATACCTCACCATTACTAACCTTTCTATTAAAATTATTTGGTCTAGAGGACTGAGAGGTGGAATTGGACAACCCGAAATTGCCTGATCCAGCCCTATGGGTTAGTACAAATTCATCGGAAACCTGGGCCGCTTTGGCAAGATTCACTACCTTCACCTCCTCCAAATGCATTTTTAATTCCCTACCACAAACCTTCTTGAACTCTTCAAGTAACATTAGCTCTCTCAAGGAGGAGAAAGAGACAACCTGACGACTCTTAAGCCAATCGTCAAATTGCTCCTCCTTGAGACGAGCATATTCAACAAAAGTCATAGTGGTGGTTTTGTTTACGGTTCTGAATTTGAGACGATAGGCCTCAGGGACTAAGTCATAGGCCCTGAGAACTAAAGCCTTAACCTTAGCATAGTCTCTAGCCATTCCCTCTTCTAAAGCATTATACACCCTAATGGCTTTGCCCACTAACCTGCACTGAATAAGCACCGTCCACATTTCAGTAGGCCAAGCCAACCGGGATGCAACCCTCTCAAAAGCTTTGAAAAATTCAGGCACATTGCTTTCGTCAAAGATGGGTACTAATTTTAGAGCAGCCCCAATATTAAAGCTATCTTGGTGAAAATTACTAGGGGTACTAATCTGGTTGGACCCACCCTGGATCCTAGCAAGGTCCAATTTTACCTTAGCCATCTCCAACTCATGCTTCCTGGCTCGTTCATTTTCCTCATGTTCCAGTTTCAACAACTCAATACGTTTACATATTAATTTATATTCTCCCTCCTCCTGGCTCATGCCTGAATGAGATGGCTCAACCTTATTCACCACTGTATCACTAGCAAGAAAGGGGTTAGTAGATTTGTTTGGCTCAACAGGAAAATTAGCTGGGCCCTTATAGATAAGCTGTACAGGAGGGGGGTCCTCAAACAGGGACAAACCTGGATTTATACTAACTTCTACTTCAGAAGCACTATCCGTGTCCAAATCACTTTCTAATACTGGAACTAAATCTTCCCCTTCAGCCAAACCTAAGGCTAACCTTTGCCTCCACTAGTTTCCAACAAATGAGCCCTTGTATCCGTGGACTTAAAAGTAACACCTAACCACCGGGCACACTGCATTAGATAATTTTTATTAAGGATGTGCAAATACTTAATGCAATCCGCTGATCCCAAAAATTCACCAGGATTGAAAGCAATGTCCTCCATGACTATGGACATAATAAGGAGGGGAGGAAAATATTAAATATATATATATGACAAAACTAAATAAATACTATTAAATTAACCTAGTGCTGCCCCACAAACACAAACACTGCGTGCACCTGCGTACGATCCTGTCACGGTCGCCAATCTGTTACGGCCTCCTAGGGGTCGTAACATATATATATATATATATATATATATATATATATATATATATATATATATATATATATATATACATATATGTATATATATATCATATATTTGATAAAACATAGACATATATATATATATATATATATATATATATATATATATATATATATATATATATATATATATATATATATATATATATATATATATGTATGAATAACTTGATCCCGAAGTATATAAAACGTGATGCTGAGTATAGATATAGGTTTTTGCTACGAAGGAAAAAAGGAAAAAGCGAGATAGCCGAGTACTTTCGGTCCTGTTCAGACCCTTTACTAAGGCAAACTGATCTTACCGAGAAAAACATAGTCAAAAGAAGGCTTAATATCCAAACTGACACTACAAGATTAGCAATAAAGGCGATTTCACTCTACAGAAAGGAGGAAACGCCTGAGGGTAGCCTCACCTTGGAGGACACATGCAGTAAACAAGTTATTCCTCCAGATAACAGTACATTTTGAAAAAACAAGGAAGCATATACAATTTAATATCATGAAATTTACACAAATTTTCCCAAAAATTATTATTTATGAAAAGACGAAAGAAAATATAAATACATATATATTGAGCAAGAGAAAGAGGGAGAGAGAATATCGAACCAGAGAGAGAGAGAGAGAGAGAGAGAGAGAGAGAGAGAGAGAGAGAGAGAGAGAGAGAGAGAAATAATAACTATATACATTGGGACTAATTTTAATTTATTAGTAGTTTATTTATTTTAAGGTCCTTCATAAACATCTTACAAATATATGGGTACAAATGGTACATTCCCAGACTAAGATTTAGGTTGTTTTTATTAGTGATTTGTATAATTGCCGATTCCAGTAAATTTCTTGAAACATAATCATTAGATCTAGCAATTACCGAGGTATCACCCCAATTAATACAATGAGATTTTTCACTCAGATGGATAAACAGTGCATTTGAAGTCTGGGCTGTTCTAACTGAATACATATGCTGCTTAATACGTACACATAAATTTTTACTTGACTGACCAACGTAAAACGATGGGCAATCCTTACAAGGAATTTTGTAAATGATGTTATTATTTGTTACGGGACTATTCTTAATTAGCATATCTTTAATGGTATTGTTATAAGAGAACACTACATTAACATTAAACGATTTAAATATTGATTTTATGGTTTCAAATCCAGGAAAGTAAGGTAAGCTAAGTACATTTTTAGGCATTTCTTTTTCATTAATAGCAACACTATAAAACTTTTTGTGAGCTTTTTGATAACATGAATCAATTAAATGAGGTGGGTAGCAGAGATCGTTTCCTATCTTTTTTATGTATTCTATTTTTGGTCAAGATATTGTGGACTCGTGATACGCAAAGCGCGTAGGAACATAGAAGAAAAAATTGTAATTTTAATATTGAGATGGTGGCCAGAATAAAAATGTACATATGTTAAATTATTTGTGGGTTTTCCAATAAATACTGAATTTGCACTGGAAAGATTCTCTATGTATTAATACATCTAGG
>NC_087206.1:99156169-99166169 GCF_015104395.2 Macrobrachium nipponense | reverse complement strand
AAAACACGACTACTAAAACACCAACCATTCGCTTAGAAAGGAGGAGAGAGAATGACTAGAAATGAAATTGAGGTCAGAAAGAAGACTATGCCAGGTATAGCGGAGACGATGAATTACCGCTATTCAATGAGGGAACAAGTCTTTTGATAAATAATGACTCGAGTGTTGTTAAATACTCAGAGTCCTTATTGTAACCTAAAATGGAGAAGTGCTGTTTCTTGACTTCGATCTTACATTTGATGGCATGATTTTTGATATTTGAATGCTCTGGTCTACTTAATCTCTGGCCAGTTCTAAAACTACACCCCATGTGGCTGCAATATCGCATTTGCAACAGCCTCTTGGTAGATCCAACGTAAATACCAGGACATCCTGGGCACGTAAATACAGCTGTCTATAGGAAAAAAACGTATACTGTTCTAGCCAATAATTTTTACAGCTCCTGCCAAAGAAGTTTTAAACTTAACACTATCTCCACTTTAGTTCATAGAGCCCTGAAGTACTCTTCGAGTTGGGACATTTTTCATAGGGAAATAGAATTTTTACTATCTTTTTTCCAACAAAATTCATATCCCAAAGACTTAGTTCAGAAAATAATTAACAAAATTTTAACTAAATATCTGAAACCAGTACCACCGATTGTTGACGTTCCAAAGAAACTCCTGTATGCCTCGATTCCTTATATTTCCAACCTGCAACTGTCAAAGAAACTTACTCAAATCATTGAAGGTGAAATTCCATGCTTAAATTTAAAATTAATATCAAATAACCCGAGTAAAATTGGCTCCCTGTTCTGCTTTAAAGATCGTCTGCAGCCTTTTATGAGGTCTAATGTTGTGTATAAATTTACGTGCCCAGGATGTCCTGGTATTTACGTTGGATCTACCAAGAGGCTGTTGCAAATGCGATATTGCAGCCACATGGGGTGTAGTTTTAGAACTGGCCAGAGATTAAGTAGACCAGAGCATTCAAATATCAAAAATCATGCCATCAAATGTAAGATCGAAGTCAAGAAAAAGCACTTCTCCATTTTAGGTTACAATAAGGACTCTGAGTATTTAACAACACTCGAGTCATTATTTATCAAAAGACTTGTTCCCTCATTGAATAGCGGTAATTCATCGTCTCCGCTATACCTGGCATAGTCTTCTTTCTGACCTCAATTTCATTTCTAGTCATTCTCTCTCCTCCTTTCTAAGCGAATGGTTGGTGTTTTAGTAGTCGTGTTTTAATGTTCTTATTTCACTTTTAATGTTCTTATTTCACTTTTAATGTTCGTATTTCACTTTTAATGTTCTTATTTCACTTTTAACTTTGAATTATGCTAATTCTTAAATTATAATTTTAAATTTAAGATTTTAGATGTAACTTTTTATTTGTATTTTGCTTTTTATTAATTTAAAATGTACTTTTATTTTTAACAGACTGATGATGCACAAAGTTCCTTGTGCGAAACGTTTCTTAGCGAATAAACCCTTTAAACTCTTCATGTGTCTTCGGCTTTCCTGAAGTTATGAATATATATATATATATATATATATATATATATATATATATATATATATATTAGGAGAGTAAATGTCTAAGCTGATCATATTTTTAAAATGGATAGTGTCATTATGTGTTAATTTTTCTTCCTACTGAAGAGCCTCAAGTGAGGCAGGCCAGTGTTCTAACAACTCAATCCCAATTGGAAATATATAATTTAGGGCAAAAATATATGAGGCTAGTCCCTGCATAAAGAAACTGTGCTATATAAATTACATACAAGATGAAAATTTAATTTGTATTAGATTTGTTTACAAAATAGAAATATGAATAGGAATATAAAATTTAGGTCAATGGCAAAACTGGGACCAATGAGATCATTCAGCGCCGAAAGGAAAATTTGAGTAAAAAAGGTTTTGAAGTTATAACAGGAGGAAAACCTCACAGTTGCACTAAGAAACAATTGTAAGGATAGGGTGGAAAGTAAGATAGAAAAAAAAGAGGACATGGACAGAGGTACAGTAAAAGGAATGAAAGGAGTTGTAGCTAGGGGCCGAAGTGAAGTTGCAAAGATCTTCCACTATATATGACGTTTGCTGCTTCCTTGACTTTGTTGTTTATTACATAATTTTGAAAATTATACTCTAACGAGCTTACTGGTGCACGCTGCGCAGCGTTGGTACCTGGCACTGCCGTCATTCTCCCCCATCCTCTTGATCCACTACTGATCCCAACTCACCTGGGAGACAAACAAGTTTGCAGAAAGAGCGCGGATGTGTCATGTCTCCCTACCTACCACGCCCCAACCCTGGATGGACAAACAGGTTTGCAGGAGGAGAGTGGATGTGTCATGTCACCACTACCCTCCAGATCCCCTACCAACCGCGCCTCCACCCAGGGTGGACAAACAAGAAAGATCCACTCAGATTTCTTCATTATAGCTAGATACATTCATATTGCTACGAAACATCCGCTAAGCAGTTATCATTAAATTCTCCTTGATCTCGGAAAGAATAACCAGCAGAGTCTGTTTTATCCGTTTGCACGACATCTGCACTAAAAACGTGGCCTCAAGAACATTTATTTTTGTTCAGCTTTTCAATCGGTTTGCCTTCATTCTGACAGTTGTCTCCGCTAGAATATGACATTCACGTGAAGCCATATTAGCATAGGTTTTCTTACCGACCTCCTGCTCTTGTTCCATTGAACGTATTTTCATAACTGCGAAACCCAAATGGTATTGAACTATAATAGCAAATTCTAAAATTCTATACAGTATAAAGGGGAAAAATATACCATCGTCTTTAATGACCAGTATACCAGCAACCAGCAAATTTCACTTCGCCAAGAATAAAACACTGTCGAGCCAAGAATGAAATACTGCCAAGCTAAAGAAAAATTTAAAATCACTTCAAAGTAATCAAAAGTTTCTTTATTTCAACTATTTTATATTTATCTTCAACAATCACAATTCAATTTTAAGAAATTATTTTTTACAAGCATAACTTTTAGAAAGACACAAAGGAATTTGTAACAAACGAAAAGGAATAAAAATGAGAAAAAAAATAACATAAAAAGAAGGAGAATCATTATGCGTGATGTCACAGCAACCCTCGTGTTACGTCACTCGGATTTCCTTTGCATTTTTGGAGTCTTTGAGAACAGAGACAACGACGGTAAAAGAGAAAACTAAAATATCATCGTTAATGACGAAGGTCTGTCGAAAGAAACGGCAAATAATGAGTCATAAGCGGATATGCCTTTGGTAGATACTTAAAAAAAAAAGTGTGGGGGGAGTTCCATTAATCGCATAAACTTCTTTCTAGTGTTAGAATTGAGATTTTTTCGTGCTTATTTCCCAAGTATTTGCCTGCAAGACTTTTACCTATTTTTCTGAAATACTTCCGAAAATATAAGATGTTATGGCTGTCATTCATACCTTCTTTGGAATTCGCTTTAAACATTCTGATTATATATCAACATATATTTACCTTCAATTTAATTTCATGAAAACGAAGATGATCTAAAACAGCCAAGACCTGACCAGATTTAATAAGAAATAAGAGCAAAAAAGTAATACGCACATTAGAGGAGAGAGAGAGAATTCACCGTATCACGAACCTATTAGAAGAATTAAGGATAAAAATAGCGATCTCCAAATTCCTGCCTAACACCTCTCTTCCACATACAGTCTCCCTTCCACATTAGATTTGTCACCTCACACACAGATAAATGTTGTTTGCATAAAAGATTCAAATTGTTTGGCCGAAAATTGTTCGGAGATAACGAACATGCTTTTGTTACAACTGAATTGTAATTCTGTTACATATACTAATGAGAATTATTACCAGCACACACAAGCTGCCCTATTTATACCGCAGCACTGAATACAAAGCTCTCCGTTAGAAAACAACACCCATTTACCAAAGTCATTAATATACACCATTCAACTTTAGCAAAGGGACCCCGACCTCCAGTCCCTCCCCCCAACACAAAAAAGTGACGTTCGAAACCATAGGGTATAAAAAATGACACTTTTTGTGCATTAATGAGGGAAGGACTAACGACGTGAAACTATTTTTGGCATACCAAAGCCGGAAAGCCTTTTCTTTATATAGAGCGGGTTTTGCTAGTCCTGTCACGCTTCACAAATTTTGTGTCGAAATAAAAATGATACTTCTCGATTTGTGGGTATAGTTGGTTTCCAGTTTAATATCAAGTGCATCTGTGAGGTTCACCTTTAGTATACGATTGATACGCTGTGCGTTTCTATGGCTTGAGGAGTAGAGTCGATTTCCTTTGTCTAATCTATTTGTGAATATTACACTCTGTATGACTGTTTGCGAGTAAGATCAATAATGTGCAAAGTCGTTATCTTTGAAATGTCTGAGACTGTGTAAAGTCGACCTGAAACTTTTTAAAGTTGTTATGCCTGAGGCCACCTTTGGATGCATGGTCCATTTTCTGTGAGGCCTTGATGGCTGCAAATAAAAGGTCAGTTTGGGATTCTGGCTTCTTTTCTTTTCAGATATATTTAACCTTGAGTAGCTAATTGAGATTTCCAAATTTTAATGGTCTCGTTATAGCAAGATCAAAGCTAAGAGAGAGGGAATGATAAAGCTTGCGTTGCTTTGCAATGGGAGATGTGAGGGGGGGGGGGGGGGGGGGCTGGGGGCGTGTCCCCGGGCGCAGCATTGAGGGATCGCCAAATCGGAGTTGGGAAGACATCCATTTTGGGGGAAATGGAGTGATGAAACCAGTAACCTAGAATCTTTAAGTTTTTATGAGTTTTCAGTACTTATTCTATATTTAATGAAGAGTGACTTCCTTTGATGTTCATTATATATAAATGTAATCATTATGTGTTAATTACTATGCAATCAAATTCTATTACTTACTTATAAAATAAGTGGTTCAGTACTGCGAGTCAGTGCAAAGATATTGGATAGTTACCCCCATTAATCTAGTGTTTCGTTTTCTTTCGTAAGCATTTTTTTTGTGTATAACGAACTGCAGACTACAATTATTTCTGCATTTTCATAAAGCTGAGGCTGATGTTATTAACAATACATATGAGATAGCAAACAAAATAAACTTTAATGACGCGATAGACAAATTTACGGCTGCAAAAGCTAGAAAGATAAAACTGTAAACCCTCGTAATGTGCATCAATACTTAATGCCCTACAATTCATTGTCAATGCTTATCTCTGATTAGGTTTTATGTTATCAATATCTGTCTAATTACCTTTACATTTTAATACCTTTATAGCGTTTTATTTCCTAACATATGGTTGATCCTCAGCATCCATCACTTTAATCTTTTTGTCTTCATTATTTGGAAGCATGTTAAAAATTATTTATAGAAAAGTAAGGTTTATAATTGGTGAACTAATTCATCTTTGTTCTTACCAGTTTTATTTTAAGGTATTATAGCTATTCAGTCTTCACCACAAAATCTTTTTCTTTCCTGTATTAACTTTGATGCTGGCACCAACTTGTACACTTTCGTGATTTTTTAGCCCCTTGTAATCCCTAAAGTTTAACTTGGTTTTTTAGTCAAGTTTATTAATTTGCCATTTGTCTTTGGTTAGTAAGAGTTACTGGTTACTGTGATGCTTTGCTATAATCTACATTTTGCTTATCTTATCAACATTTTGGAATTTATTTATGAGGGCTAATAATGAATTAATTACAGTATATCTATCATATGTAAAATAAACTAGTTCAGTTTGCAAATTCGGTTTGCGTTCTATCATTCCAGATCATTGTTATGCAAATTAGAATGTTTTGTTTTCAACACAATATATCTAAAATAATGAACGCAATCATTCCCAGCCAAGATTAGCACACTCAAATGAAAATAGTCCTCACTCCCCCGCCCACCCACCTTTGGGGGCGCCAGAAACCCTCACGACGACGCCACTGGGAGATGTCGAGTGAGCACACTTAAATATGCACAACTATAACAATAATTATGCCGCTCCATTTTGCCTTACCGCGCATCGAGTGAGAACAATATAGTCACGGTCTATACCGTTTTAGAATCTCCGTATCCTCACATACACACTACATAACTTAGAATGTCTGTGTCAAGAACGTAGTACAACGCTCAACAAATCTGAACAATTTTGTTGAAACAAGACACTGCTTCAGCAAAAAGACTGAGGGTTAAATAATTTCTAGTAATACGTATTTGCCAACTGTAACTGAATGCATAAAGAGAACATTTCAAACATAGTATCGATGACTGACTTAATTAAAGATATTTTGGTAATAAAACTCATAAACCATAATCCACCGCCAAATTTAACTGCTCTATCATTTTAATAAAATACTTGCTCGACCACGGGCTTTCAGCATTACTTTAATAACTGCTCATATGATATCACATACTATGCTCGGCTTTGTCATCAAGCGGATACTAACTATGTGGAGACGGTAACTTCATTTAGCCATTATGCCGAGAATCCCTCGAGAGACAAGTGACAGAGAGACCACTATGAACAACATATGTATATCTATGTATGTTTTTTTTATCATGTATGTCGGTACATATAGTTTGTGGTGTGTGTGTGTGTGTGTTTCCACACGTGCGTGCAAACGATTACATTAATTCATAACAGTATCTAGTTATATTTTAAAAAGTTAAGAAATATTCTTGTTGATATTTGTTTATCTTTTAATATTTTAGCTTCAAGCTCTTACTATGAAAATATTTAAGAAAGTATTATTAAACAAAAGTAAAATATAAAATTATAATGCGGACTAAAATCTATTTTTCTTCATACCAACTCCAAATAAGTAACGCGTTCTTAATAAACTTATGAGTATAATTTATTAGTAATAATATACACCATAAACAAAAAAAAGCAACACATCACAGAAGTTAAATTTTCGTTTAATTCCAAAGGAAAATAGAACATGATCCTGGAATGCCAAATCTGACTATCAAATGAATTACGGAAAGGCCTGGGCGATTTTGTATTTACGTATAATTCATGCAGCGTTTTCTCGGCCCAACATCATTTAACTAGTGGCATAATTACGCAAGCATCATTCTTTAATTAAGAAAATTACCTAAAACACAGTCGCTGGGACTCTTAGAAAAAAGGAAATATAAACAGTATAAACTTCCAACTCATTAGAATTAATTTGAGAAAGAATATATCTTACTTTTCTCTTATATGTAATGGGGAAGAACACTTTAATTATCATATAATAGTTTTTTCATTACTGAATTATGCGTGTTAAAAGACAGATGTATATTTTAATAATGTCACTAGGATAATGCCTTACCATAATTTCTTTTGCGTAATAAATACATTTATACACACACTTTCATTAAAAATGATTTAAATAATCTTGAAACGCTAGCTTGTATTCGTGACGGAAAAAGACTAAATACATTACCAAAAGCACATAGTTTTGCATTGTACATAATAAGATGATTACGTCAATTGTATCCCTGAGGAGGATTCCACGTTCCTTCTAAATATCATTCAAAAATAAAGACGAGATGCTAAGTTACTGTCAAGTGTGGAGAGGCAACAACAGCTCTACATTCGAAAAAAAATCAGTAACGTTAGATATTTTCAGAAATAAGAGAGGCAGACTATTTGATGATAAAATTCACGAGCAGTTTCACTTAAGTGGGGCCAAAAATGACTTGGTCCAAGACCTTTCACTGATGTCAAAAGGGGGACAGGGAGTTTGTCAGGAAAGGTGTGTGGTATCAGAACTAGAGAAGGGCGCAGGAATAAGAAAAATTTTCAAAAACGAGAAATGTTTTCTGAGTATATATAAGTGGATATACAATGAAATATGTACGTGTTACAAAATACTTAAGACTAAAATCAAAGACGGTATGACTACCTGGAAACACCTAAGAAAAAGTCAGTTTTCTCTGATGACATTCGTGGTAGAACTTACACAATTAAGAGTAAAATCTCTCCCCTATAACGTGAAAACTACAGATAATTGTATTGGCCTTATAATGCACTCAAAGCACCATATTTGCGGGAAAACAGAGAAAATCATTAATTTTCTATCAACAACTGAGCCAATTTAATCTACACTGGAAAAATTTACTGAAAACCGAAGCTCATTACGACTGCATTTGCCCACGTCGAGATCAAAATGATTCTACTCACTCCTTTAAACCCTGGTTTTTCTATACCTAAAATAACGACTGAAGTGATTTTAAATCAAATGATGAAAATATATCAAATTTTGCTTTATCGTTTTCAAAAGCAAAAAGACTGGGTGAAACCTGTACAGGAAAGAGAGAGAGAGAGAGAGAGAGACGAGAAAAAGAAGGAATAATAGAAGGGGGAGAGAGGGGGGGAGACAAAATGAAAGGGAGAAGATAGAGAGAGAGAGAGACAGAGAGAGAGAGCTAGGAGAGAGAGAGAGAGAGAGGAGAGAGAGAGAGAGAGAGGGTGGGATGACCAACCTAAAGTTAAGGTAAAATGATTTTTCAATTTGTATAATCTTCCTATGAAAGGATATTCATTAAACTTACGTGGAAAGTGGAAATTTCCCAAAATACAATACACTTCTCTACTCGCCGAATCTTAATTCCTAGACATTAAAGGAAAGTGATTATCATGAACTTATACTATTAAAACAATTGTCCGTTGAAGAAAAAAAAATCTGTATTTTGTTGTGCAACTGGTCAATGACTCCTTATGTGAAGTCACGTTACGTTATGATGTTGGCGTCAATCGTATCTCTTACTCAAATGTTTGCAGAATTAGTTTAGAATGCCACACACAGAAAACAAAGACAAGAAATATGATGAACACTCCACGGTCCATAAATTCTCAACAGTAACTTAATGACTAATTTGCTTCTGTCATCTAGCATTGCATGATCTACAGTAAAACGAATTAAAAAGACATATGAAATAAATTCAAAAGAATATTTACTCAACCCATACAAACTTCTCCCCTTAAAATCTGTATGAAATCTAAATAGTTGTCCTTCACAGCCACTTCCAAAAGTTTCCTAAAAGCGCTCTTATAAAAAACCTTCAAAACCACTAGTCTCAGTAGGAAATAAAGCACTAATTATTATATCTATAGTTTTAGTGAGAGGTATACACTGGTGAACAGTGAAGATTCATCGTGTAACCATAAAACGACCAAAGCGTTGCAATAAAATCTCAGGAATAAATTTTCAGGAATTCAGTGATGTATATTTATTGCTTGTTAAACCGTTCAGTAGGGGGACTAGAAATTTGGGTAAGGGAAAATTTGGAGAGTTATAGGTATTTTCTTTATGGATTTTGGGCAACCCATACAAGGAACTGAAAGAGACCGATGCATCTGATTATTCAAAGAATTATTGTCAAAAAGTTCCTTAAGGCTGCAATTAATCTTGTCCTCGGTCTGGAATATTAGACTAAATTCTGAAGGTCAAACCTCCCTGAATTTTGTAGTGTCGGAAAAGACATGGTTCATCTTGTTGATATATGCATCCCTATCCAATAGGACAACGCCCTTGCCCTTATCGGGGGGACATACAATGATGTCTTCTCTCTGGGACAGCGACTTGAGCATTTGAAAGTCATTACTTTTAAAAAATGGAAATATGAAGAAGCCCTTTATGACTTATAGGATTTATGAGCAACACCCTTCTCTAAATTGGTGTGGGAAAAATATTTCAAAGGGCTGAAAGAATTCTGGAGCTATAAGAACTCTTTTAGGAAACTTTTCGAACTTGCTGTGATGGATAACTATTTCATTTTTAACGGGAAAATTTACAAACTATTTCCTTTTTAACAGGAAAATTTACTAACAAACTGATGGCATGGCAATGGGTTCTCCTTTAGGTCCCACCTTTGCCAATATTTTCATGTCACTTGGAAAAACTATTTCTTGACCAGTATCTCCCGGCATTTAAATAAATTTTTTTTATATAAAAGATACGTAGACGATATGTTTGTACTTTTTAAAGATAAAGATCAGGCCCATTTGTTCCTTAATTTCGTTAACTCCATTTTCATCCGA
>NC_087206.1:99113669-99153669 GCF_015104395.2 Macrobrachium nipponense | reverse complement strand
GTTCAGTAATTGCAAGGTCAAGAGATGTCTTATCACGAAATCTTTTAGAATCTGCTTTAATACAACTTACTTTTCATTGTAATTTCGATGTTAGTCGTGGCCTTTTTCATTTAGACCCTTGTATCTGTAACATGTTTAAGAATGACCTCAAAGATATAATTACTGACTTAAATAAAAATCAGTTGCCTTAGAGTTATTAATTTTGTTGTAATGTATGTCTGTCATGTATTGTGAATATGGTTTTTTTTACCAAGTTCTGAATAGCTGTCACCTATAATCCTTTAATTGTCTTGAAATTGTATCTGAGATGATTGTCTTAAACCTTTAATTGCACCCATTGTTTATGATTGTTTGGGAAGGTTTCTTATCTTCCAGGTGTGTCGGATTCTAGGTACTAATCTCTTTGTAATCCCTATCTGTCAGTTATACGAATCTTCTTGTATTGTCTTTTCTCGTATGTATGTCAGTCTCTGCTCAGTAAAGGACTTGTAACGTCGAAAGATCTTGCAGACCTCCTTCGTTTATTTTTCCTTCGTGGCATATATCTTTATTTATGGATTTATCACGTTCCTAACTTTCGTGATTCAGTTATACACACACACACACACACACACACACACACATATATATATATATATATATATATATCTATATATATATATATATATATATATATATATATATATATATATATATATATATATATATATACATATATATATATATATATATATATATATATATATAATATATATATAATATATATATATATATATATATATATATATATATATATATGCATGCATAAAGCCCACATGCCCTATGGTTCGAGAATTGCTGGCGGTTGCAGACTTGCTTCACCAGCAAGAGACCCAAAGGAACATCTCATTTCCTGTGCCCCATCCAGTCTTGTCTAACGGTTTGGCCCGAGCAGATATGGTGCTTGGCCTTGCCAGCTCAAAATATACAGACTCATTTTCTACAGTAAGGGAATGCTAATATAAATCTAAAATAAGGGAGTATAATTAAGGCCGAGTTTTCTTTGTCTAATATTAAAACTTCCCCAGACAATTCTGTCCTCTTTAACAATGAAAACAACATATTCCTCTGGAAAAGCGGCAATGATTTTCAGCAGAGAGAGCTGTCACGGGTCAAGCAATCATCAAACATGAATGTTTCGGGAAATCTAAAAGCCTATGTGGCATTCAGGAATTATCGAATTGAATCAGCGAGCGGGTTTAATTACTAAAGACAAAAATCCGCAAATTGGAGGGAATAAAACCGCAACTGATGAATTCACGGTCGTATATTACCCAATTCCATTCTTTCTGCTTTTAATAAAAAAAATTTCAATGGAACACATTCAAACTGTTACCAAACTGTGTGGTAATATTCATATAAAAATGAAGAGTTACAGGTTAAAACAATTTTCCCTATGATTCATTTAGTTTTTCGAGATAAAGAACGAAATATTTAAAATATCTGAAGAGGGTTACTAGGGATATAATGGATATAAGGGGGACAAATAAGAGGTTTTTATTGGTCCCAGTGGTATGGATTGGAAAAGGTTAAATACAAGAGCACTTGACATGGTTGAAAGAAATCCCCTAAAGCGCCGCAACCTATATAAAATAGTATCACTTCTCCACAGCGCCTATGCTAACCTTAACAGTGATCTGTGTACCTAGTCAGGAAGCTAGCCGATTATAGGGGGTTTACATTCAAGAGAAAAATCTAAAATCTAAAACACTGAAAATTCAGTAAATAAATATAAACACACATACAAACACACACACACACACACACACACACACACACATATATATATATATATATATATATATATATATATATATATACAATATATAATATTAATATATATTATATTATATATATATAATATTTAAATTATATTTATATATATTAACCATAATATTATATCTTTGATGCTTGCATTCTCGACCTCATTTTAACTTTACAAAAACCAAAAAAACAAAGACTGCAAAAATATGGCGTGTTTTTGAGCACAGAACATCCAGGCGTTTTACCCCAGGCTATTTTTTTCCCTTCAGCTAGGAATGCCTGGGAAAAATAAGTCTAATTACTTGCTTTCAAATAAATCACAGATGCCCAGACATCTCGCTTTTCAACCCTTAATATCATCATAAATCAGATTAGTGTCAAAATAAGTTCAGAGGAGTTTTGTTCCATTTAATTAACATACATTCGAAACTAAACATTCCGTCAAGACTCTGTGAATACATTAGCTTTACGTCCTTTAAATCTTTTGTCTAATTCCCTATCCAATTCCGTATAATCCATTTTACGCCCTCCAGTGGTCATTTAGAGCTTCACGCCACCCAGAATTGCTGGCCACTATCATTCGGCAACAACACACGGAAAATTTTGGGATAAGCCCTAAGCTCCAAACCTTCTACCGCCATTGTGTAAAATTCCATAGGGATACGATAACTCATTAATACATCCGCTCCAGTGGCTGATCTCTCGACACCATCACGGGCCAGTTAACTTTGACCTGACCTGAACCCTTTTCACACCGAGTAACCCTACCCATTCTTGGCCTCTTTCTCTCTCTCTCTCTCTCTCCCCTCAGCAACGCCTCTTTCCATTGTTGTTCATTGTGACACTCGTTTCTGTGGAAATATTGTTCTCTTTCCAGCATTACCTGGGGATTTAAAGGATGACCCCATTTGACAGATCAAATGAAGTAGAAATTTGAAAACATCCAAGATGGCAGCCACAAATGGGGATATAAAGGTCTAGGATCTCCCTTACAAATCAGTACGGTAGGGAGCTGTATCACAGGCAGGAGGCTCTTACCACAGTACCCCTAAGCCCGTGGCTATTAATCGGATCTCTGTGGGCCACTTTAGAGCTGAGAGAGACTCATTCAGCCCAGTGCCTTGGTTTGCACTTGAAGACTAAGAGCCCTCCCTAACATAGACTCATATTCCAGACGAATTCCACCCTCACCACCTCAACCACACTCTCCCATCCAGCAGCCTGGTGTGATCAGCAATCCAATCACACCCCTACTCGCTCCCTTCATTGGCAGTGAGAAGTTACTGGGTTCATTGGCCATCAACCCTACTGGCTCACACGACAACGAACGTCAAAGTCCATTGACGTATCGGGTAATGCGCCAAGAGAACTGTCTTTTCGATTTGAAACCAGTGCTTTCCAAAATTCCCAATCCATTGCAAACGTGACCCAGTGCAATGACATAAAACTCATTTGCAGTGATAGTCATATTTTAACTAGAGATTCTAATTGTGCTTTCTTGTCGAGCAATATTTTGCTTAAAATCCCTCGTGGACATTTATGAAGTTTTGCTTTGCGCTTGCGCCTCAACAGTAAAGTAAAGTTCTTTGCAATATCCTTATTGTTCAGTCACTACAACTCCGAGTATTTTGCAGATTGTACCGGCAGTGCTGTTATGTCTACCTGTGTGTCACTCATCGGGGTTTAAACTTAAGTTACAAAACAAAGTACCAAATCAGTGATCATAGACACTATTATTTTGAGTAACTGAAGGAATCCTGTTTTACTTTAAATGTTAACTTTTAAAATCAGTCTAGCTAATTTAGTCATCACCCTTGTACCTGGTGTGGCATTAGTTAATGTCCGTAACCTTGTTTAACGTTGCCTACAGTGCCACACGGTTCAGTAGTAGCCTCTTTAATATCCCTTGCATTTTATTGAAATTATACATAATTGTAGTGGACTCCGTGTTTTCTTTTACCAAGTATCTAGTATATTTTTCACATTATTCAAATTACTACTTTCTGCTCGCCGTCTCCCTTTTTCGGAGCAAAGTCAGTCAGTTGATGTTTCAACCCTTGAACCCAACAAGATTGTGGCTGGCATGAGACAATATAATATATATTTGAATGTTATATATAATAGTATATATATATATATATATTATATATACATATATGTGTGTGTGTATGTGTGTGTGTATGTATAGTACTCTTATTAGGCTTCAATAAGACAAGATGGCTTATATTCCAGATTCTTTGATTTAAAAAGTACAAGGTTTCGAAGACATACAGTCTTCTTCTTCAGGTACTGATGCAACGAGGGGATAATGGCTACTCTTAGGTATAAATTTATATACTCCTTGTTGGGAGCATATTATATACCCAGGTGTAGCTGTATCTCCTCAAGTACATCGTACCTGAAGAAGAAGTCTGCATATCTTCGAAAACTTTTAATTTGTAAATCAAAGAATCTGAAATCTAAACCATTCCATCTTGTTTAAGCTTAATGCCTAATACGAGTAATATGTATATACAAAATAAAGTTGTTTATATTTTGTGTATATTATATATTATATATATATATTATATATATATATATATATATATATATATATATATATATGCAATTTGCTTTTAAAGAGAGAATAATAAAAGTTTAAGGAAACAAGAATAAAGCATAACTCATTTTTAAAAAACAAGTGTGTCCTTGCATCGTCGACCGTCAACTCCTACACATGCATATTGCTATCCGGAACCATCCTCGCCCAAAAATAGAACTGAAGCGTCTGCAAAACTCCGGGTGATATGTGACACTAGACATAGATATCAACGCTGAGTGACGCAGATGGAAAACCGTGCATGGTCAAATTGGACAACGTGGGAGACCTTTTTTACAAATATCTTCAAATCAAGGGGGCAGCAGACCGTAACGATGTTGAATTTTCTTTACCGACGCGAAGCGGATGCAGATACATACACACTTTATATTTGTCTATAAGACAGAGAGAGAGAGAGAGAGAGAGAGAGAGAGAGAGAGAGAGCGATTGTTTTGTTTAGTGTATAAAATTCAAACTGATTGTGGGTATACAATTCACGCCAATATGAATATATCAAAAATAAAAGATTTTAAGAAAAATTATAACTAATAATAATTAAGATGAAAACTGATACTTTGAGATTTCACATAAAAAAAAGACTATATTTCTTTGTAGAAAACTTGAAGTTTTCGGCAGGCACTAATTATGTACAGAATTTCATGAACACAATTCATATTTATACAAGATTATTTGCCCTACATTAAAGGGTCGGTTGCCTGATGCGCCTTCTCCACTGCCTTCTATCAAAGGCATCATCCTCCACGAAACCTCTTCTCTCCATATCTTCCTTACTTTATCTCGCCATCTGATTCACTGTCTCCCTCTTGATCCTCTTCCTGTAACAGGTTCCTCCCAAGCCCTCTTCACTCCCCCCTTGGCATCCCCCCTTGCCATCCATCCTCAACGCATGCCCATACCATCTAAATCGTGACTCTCTCATCACCTCTGTAATCTTTACTAAGCCTGCCCTTCTTATCTCATCATTTTCCACTCTCTCAAGCAGTGATATTCCCATAATCCACCTCAGCATTCTCATCTCTGTTCTCACAAGCTTTACTTCCTCTTTTCTTCTCAGATCCCATGTTTCTACTCCATACATTAACAGTGGTATTATCACTGTGTTATATATCTTGACTTTTAGCTTGATTGGCATTTTCTCATCACATACCACTCCAGCTACCTCTCTCCATTTTCCCCACGCAGCTTTTATCCTACTGTCCACTTCAGCCTAAAATCATCCCTCTTGGCTTAAAGTAGATCTCAAGTATTTAACTCTTCTGCCTGTTTTATAATCGAGCCTCTTCTTTCTTGTATTACCTTTAACGTAGATAAGTGTAAAGTGTTACAAATAGGAGCAAACAACCCTCGTGCCAGCTACATGCTGCTTGGGAATGACATAAATAGTGTAGAACAAGAGGAGGACCTTGAGGTCATTATTACCAAGGACTTAAAATCAGCAAAACAGTGCATAAAAGCAGAAAAGAAGGGACAGAAACTAGTGGGATACATAACGAGGCGGTTCAAATACAGAAACAAGGAAACTGCTGTGGCTCTACACATCAATAGTTAGACCCCATCTTAAATATGCAGTACAGTTTTGGTCACCAACACTGAGAAAAGACATAAATAGATTAGGAGTACAAGTAAGAGCCACAAAGTTAATTCCATCCATCAGGTAAATAGGTTACTGAAGATGACTAGAGAGCCTGAATATATATGGCTTAGAAACACGACAATTGCGAGGACAACTAATAGAAACATTTAAAATACTGAAAAGCTTAACAAAAGTAGACAGTAACCCATTCACAGTGAACAAAAACCAGACAAGAAATAATGGATGGAAACTAGAACTGAAGAGATACAACACATCCCATTGTGGGAACTTCTTTACATACAAGATATGTGACACGTGGAGTAAACTGCCACCAGACGTTGTAAACAGCAACAGTGTGGGAGTTTAAAAGAAAGCGAGACAAAATTATTAGGACACTGTGAATGCACAGTAAAACCTGCTCCTACAGATAAGTGAGCACACAATGTGTCCTCGAATGGACTAACAAGTCTTTGAGATATCCTAATCCTTGTAACTCCTTGTAATTATTCTTTCTCTATCTTCCATACTGCTCAGCAAAACCTCCGTTTTATTTACATTCACCTTTAAGCCACCCCTCTCTAAAGATTCCTGCCACTCTCCAACCCTTCATTGTAGGTCCTCCTCATTTTTAGCAGTAATCACCACATCATCGGCGTACAGCAATTCCCATAGCTCTTCATTCCTGATTGCATCACTCAACACATCCATGACCAGCATAAACAAAAATGGGCTTAATGCTCACCCCTAGCCTTTGACTAAAAAGTCCACCTGCAAGGCAGTAGTTTCCACAGTTATTGGCAGTTGGCCTAGCCTTTTACTAAAAAGTAAGACTGCAAGGCAGCAGTTTCCACAGCTATTGGCAGTAGGCCTAGCCTTTTACTAAAAAGTAAGACTTCAAGGCAGCATGGTTTAAAATACTTTGAGGAGGCCTGCCTCCCTCACAAAGATATACAACTACTCTATATTATATAACTAGGATAAAATTCCTTTTCTATCATTTCCCCAAGACAGGAACCTGTCTCAAATTCCCAAAGATGGGACATTTGACCAGCAAATGTCTCACAGTCATGGGCACAGTCGTCATCACAAAATGGATGATTTTCACGGGACATCAAGAACCCATGCATGAGTCTTGTATGTCCAATCCATCGTCGTTTCTTGCCTCCTCGGTATATGAGGATATAACCAAGGAGACACTGATGACGTAATACTGGGCATTTTTTGCTTCATTAAAATATTTTTCCAAATGGACTGCCGAAACTTCCTAATTTTCCGGTCTACTAAAAGATATACATCCTGATATGATAGTAGACATCATTTGAGTTCTGTGAAGTGACTGCTGACTTTGCTAGTTGACTAGCTTGCTTTACGTGTGGTGGCTGAAGTTCACTTCTTGTGGAGTCAATAACTAATAGAAAAAAAAGGTGCATTTATTTGATCTGTCCTTTTGCAAAAATGATAATTCGTATAATTTTTTAAATTATTTGTTCTAAGAATGAGCATATGATTAGTTAAGATTATTATTAATGGTTAAGAATATTCAACATCCAGATGCAGTACCAAATTCTGAGTAATTTCATGGTTCAATAACAAACTTGACCAAGAAGCACTAAAAAATCAAAATAAAACCACACAAAATAATTATTCTTGTTGTAGACTTTAATAATCGATGTAAAGCAGAAAACATTTCAACCTTTTAAACGTATTTGCCTCTTTCTGGGAGACTAATTTTTGCTCTGTAAAATGGAAATTTTACATTTTCTATCGTTACTTCCCAAAGAAATGCCACTACAAGTCCGGTTATCTCGATAAAATTTTTCCATGATTTCACTTAACGAATTATATAAATGAAAAGCAATAGAAAATCTTAAATTGATAAGGAATAGACAGTTCCTTTCAAATAGTCTTCAAGATAAGTTCCATCTATTCAAATAATCTTCAAGGTAAGCACCAGGCTGTGAAGATATGGTGCTATAATATGCTGATTATAGATACAGTATAGTCAGAATTATTGGTTGGTAGGTCATATCAGATGAAGAATATTTATTTCTTGAAGGGAGCACATTACACATTCTGTGGAGAAGTGTTCTTGTTTCGGTGAGAATAGTATGAGGGCGAGATACATTGAGCAGTCACTCCAGCTGAGGGTAGACATTGCTTGAGCCTGAGCATCTGTGTTAAACATAACAAGGTGTGAACGGTCACCTCTTGTAAGAAATTTTACCATTCCTACCTGCCTCTGCAGACACTTTTAAAAAAGGTGTTTGTTTGCACAGGGTTGACATAGGGGCTGGGTGGTACTAGAGGACATTTGAGGGTAGGTATAAGAGGATGGATTTGCAGCCTTAAGAAATTTTTTTTTGAGGAAAAGGTGCTGTAGTGGCCTGTTGTTTCATGGTAGCATGCTGTAGTGCATGCATACTGTTGAAGAGCAGTCACCACAGGTGAACTGGTGGAAAGGGAGTGTGGGGCATCATTTGCCGAGATGACATGCTTAATGGTAAAAGAGGACAGGGATGAGGCAATTTCTGGGGGAGCGTCTGGTTGGTGGTCTCTGAACTAGTCAAGTCAGGGTCAGATCTCTACCCCTTAGAATTTGTTTGATATTTAGAATAGCCCATATCCATGCCAGTAGTCCTAGGGAGGTTTGAAGGGTTCACCCTATAACTTGCTATAAATTTCATCTAAGATGAGGTCCCTCTCATCAAGGAGGCCCAACTAGGGGAGAGGAGCAATGCTATTACCCACAGTGGTAACCCCTGGGATCCTCACCTGGATATACACCACACCTTCAACGTTTTAAGGGTTGCCAGTCCGTTGAGATTGGACCCAGCACTGAGGCATAGCTTGACAAAGATTTCCCCTCGCTCGATCACGTCGGGTACTCTAGTTCTACAGGTGGAGTGGCATGCTGTCCAACTCCACCCTCATTCAAAGTTACAAGAGCAGTGGTGTACATAGTTAATGCCACACAAAGGAAGGGGAAAATTGTATGAGGAGGAGTAAAAGAGTTAAAGGTCCCAATGTTTAGTTGAATCCAGAACAGAGAGAGTGGGCATAAAAAAGCATGCTCTCCCTACAGTGGATCCTTAAGCCCCAACCTCGTTAAAGGGTCGATATCAGGGGGTGTCTCAGAGGGGCTTTATTAACCCCTCTAGGAATTATTATGATATATATAGAATTGAGAAACTCAGTATCCCTAAGGGTCTCATCCTTTGGAAGATTTATTGTCTAAGATTATTTAATCCTTGACCAAATGTAATTAATCTTGGAGAAATTGCATCCCAGAAGAGTTACACCTTTGCTAAACTCATTGTTTCAAAAGAATAAAACCTTTAGAAAATTATCCATAAGAGATGTAAACCTTCTAGGAACCCAGGAACCACGATACCTCAAGTTAAACTCGTAAAATACTATTTTATGTTATTTTGAACGTTACATCGAAACCACAGCACAAGTAAACTGTCGTGCCCCTTTCTCTCTAGCTCGGAAGGGAGAGGATTATCGCTTAATAAAGCAGCTACTAATTAATCCAGTTTCATTTTAATCATAGTTGAGTTTCTCATCTTCAAATGATCATATAACAGTTGAGTCTTAGCAACGCAGTTCATCACTCAGTATGGATGCCAATTTTTGGTAATCCTCAACCTGGCAGCCAGCCCACCTAATGAACAAAGTTTTACCTCAAAATAAACAATATTCATGTAGACATAATGTAGTTAAGAAATGAAGATACCCATGCACCTATATGTAACAGGACAGAGATAAATGCACCACGAAATGTAAAGACATTAAAATCCACATGTAGAACATAGGATAGCAATAGGTCTTACTAAAATATAAGAAAAAATTATATAAATAAAAAAGCGTACATATATGGATTGAAAAAAAAAGACCATTTCATATTCTTCCCCGTAGTTATGCTTCTCTCTTAAGATACTCTTAGGCAGTTCTATAAATTTTTATAGACGTTATGCAAACAGAACCTTTCAACGCTGAGGGTTAAGTAGGAAACAGCCTCTTAAAAGATCTCCATATGCATATTCTAGTAAGGAGCTTGGATATATCCGTTAAGCTCCAGATACGTAGTGATACGTTCTCGGCGCATATTTCTAAAATAAAAGTAATACATCCTGTATTCTAAATTTTAAAGATTGTTAGTGTTTCGTTCTTTACACGAAATTCAGTGGAAAAATAGCAAAGTTAGCTTCGCTCACAAGCAATTCTGGAATCTGTCAGTAATGATTTCTTTTTCTTTCCACCAAGCAAAGGCTGTTACTAACGTGGTGCATAAACCTTTGCCAGCGAAACTTAAAGGTGATCAAAATTCGACTCGAGAAAGGAACACTTCTCTCGTAGTCCAAGTAAGCAAACTTTATAACTTCTTACAAAAGGAAAAAAGAGAAGTACTGTATTCAGCTCATAAACCCCAATAGCATCAGCATAAATATACTCTAGGAAAAATATTATCTGCTATTATGCAGGGAAAAAAAACCTGCTCCAATATAAAAGTTTACAATAAACTTAAAAAACAAAGTTGTTTAAACGAAGACGTCCCTTGACGTAGTTTCTGAAAAGAGCAGTGAAATATTTTTCTTTTCCTTAGAACCTTCTTTTAATAGAACCTTTGCATCCACACTAACAAAAATACACACCTATATGAATAAAGGAACTTTACTTAAAATTAAAAACGAGTAACTAGTAGAAATAAAGTACAATACATTTAACTATATTGGAAGTTTGAATGTAAAAAAAAAAATTATGTTTTCACAAAACACTGATAAATGAAAACATATAACCACTAAAAAAGGGGAGTTAAATAGAATATAATATAACATCCTCTTTCAATATAACTATACTAATTGTATTTCCGAAACCAAATATACCTATCACAAAATCAAATAAATAACTAACAGTACAGAATATTGACACTCACCATCAATAGCAGAAGGGGGCTTGGCTTTACAGAACTGTTAAAGAGCATCCTCAAGAGTTCCTTTCACTTTTACCGGAGTGATTCTTCTTGAGAAAATATTAGTATCGGTCAGCATTCTAAGTTAAAACAAAACATTTTCAGAGGGGAAACTTCACACGATATCAAGGAAAGCGCAGACTTTTATGCAGGTGGTGTGTGACTTTGCTCAAGTTCCTCAGATCCCTGTCGTTTTCTTTGTTCATCACACGCAACCACGATTTATCACACTGCGATATGGTTAATACTTCCATTTATGGAGTTTGTGCCAACTCCGATTCGTTTGAGAATCTAGTTCATCGATTTCCGACTCGGCAAAACACTGCCTTTCACGCACAAATAGGATTTGTGCAGTGAAAGACAGGATTAGGCAGTCAAAAGTGTGACAGTTAATTCGTGGTATGAAGTGCATAACAACTTAAAAGGACACCCTAAACAAAATGAAAAGGCCAAATTTCATCCGAAACTTCAACAGTAAAGTATTTATTATAAGACAATAAGACAAACGTGTATGGACAGAAATACAAAGATATGCGCTGAAAAAAAAACGAGATATTCAAACTCAATGAACTTTAATATTAGGCTTAAGGCACACTCACTATTTGGGAAAGATTTTGTAAGGCATCGAGGATTAAAATGAGAAATTTAATAATGTTCTTAAGAGTGATACTACGGGATGAATGTTATTTAAGCAACTGAAACTCAAAAGAAAAGATAATACTGTCTTCATGTTGGAGGCATGTAAAAATAATTCAAGCTTGGTGGCACTCAAGAAAATGCTGATAATGATCTGGGTAAAATAGCTGAAAAAGTCAATGACCTGAGTTGGAGAAAAATCTTCAAATCAGAACAACCTTTGGGGCAGCCTTCCTAGATCTTGACAAAGAATGGCTGAATGCTGGTTAATGGGCTGGTAAAGGCCATATACTATAGCCCTTGGCAAGTATTCAGTTCTGATCATAGTTGATGTACCATTTAGATAAAATCTTTATTGGCTCATCCTGAACAGGTGTGGTGGCCTCTCCATCTCCCTGTGCCTGTACATACATACATGTATATATACAAACCCACCATCTCCTGTGGACCCCCTCTTCCCTCTCTCCAATACCAGTAAGAGGTGGATAAGATTTCTCTTTCTCGCTTATTTTTCAGTTTCACTACAAAACATATACATGGAAAAATTGGAAAAATTAAAGGCAGGAAAAAAAACAGGGTAAATTTATATTAAAGGAAAGGAGAATGCATCTTCTTTGAGTAGGTCTTCAACAAGGGGCATTCGCGCGTTCTAATGATTGTTCTAGAATCGCCAGGTGGGATATGGAACTCAACAGGCGCCAAAGTGTCGTATTATGAGGCAACATTTCGTCGAGACCTTTCTAAAAAGTTCCTGTCATCTCGGGAGTCTGTGATGTTCGCTGGTAGGCCCCACCCCCAGATTGCCGTATACATATATATGACTGACAAAGTAAAAGAGAGATCAGATCATCAGTGAGAGATCATCAGAGAGAGATAAGAGAAGAAGGAACAGACAGAGGATAAGAGAGGAAGAAAGCGCTCGAGAGTGGGAATGGATTCTAGTCAAGTCGTCCAGTTAGAGAGAGAGCAACATAGATAATCGGACGTTGAGCAAGCCTTCTGAGAAGAAACTTCAGACAAGGTGGTTTTGAGGAGTAATCTGCCCTTCGAGTATCAAGAATAGACACTACTTTCTGCAGTACGAAGTCAAGAAGACGTCTATACCTATACAACCCTCCTTTGTGAAGACGTCGCTTCGAGCATTGATTTTCGACAGTTGCAAAACTGGCCAGCAAGTATTTCATTACCTTACTGTTTCCACAGTTCATGTATTGTAAGATTTTACTTTTGTTATGTAAATAGGAGAAACCATTCTGCATTTATCTTTGTTAGTAAGCTTGTAAATAAACCTTTGTTCTGTTTGTGGTTCTTTCTATATTCGTATCCCCAGTTTCAACTGTTGGTGTTGAATCTTTTTTGTTTATTATAATATCGAACCTGTAGCGGACCTTTGGGGTCCGTGACATAAGTGGTGACCTTGCTAGGCTATTCGGCACCGTAACAGTTTGAAAAAGGGAGAATATAGAAAGATCCAGAATGATTGCGATGGTGAAAGATTTTATTGAGTCTGGTAAGCTTCTGGGTCTAGAAGAGAATGATCTCCGTGAGTATGTCGAGAGGAAAGAAAGAGAAAAGTATGAGGGAGATGAAAGAGCGGCTGAGAGAGAAGTAATGAAAATGCAGCAAGAGAGAGAAGCAATGAAAATGCATCAAGAGGGAGAAGCAATGAAAATCCTGCAAGAGAGAGAGAAGTAACGAAAATGAAGCAAGAGAGAGGAATGTTGGTTATGCAGCAGGAAGAAAGAGAGAAAGAATGTATGCATGAACAGGAAGAAAGAGAGAAAAAACGTATGCATGAGTTGGAAATCGCTCGGTTAAGGCAATGTAGTCGTAACAGTCAGACAGGCGAGAACGAAAATGAAGCTGATGGTTTAGGTATGAGAGCAGTGCTGAAATTAGTACCAAAGTTTGATGAGGAAGATGTAACAAAATATTTCATGTGTTTTGAGAAGTTAATGGAAAGAGTAAGTTCTCCTAAAGAAACGTTGACTTTATATTTACAGTCAGTTTTCAGTGGTAGGGTGCTTACCGTGTATAATTGCATGTCTAAGGAGGAATGTGATGATTATGATATTGTGAAAGAAACTGTTCTTAGCGCGTACAGGTTAGTACCCGAGGCGTACCTTAAGAAATTTAGAAGTTTGAGGAAGGACGAGAATATTACGTAAGTACAATACGGTAAGAAGTTAGAAAGGCTGTTTTTTGATTGGTTAACTTCTGCTAAAGTTGAGGATTTTGATGGTTTAAAGAACTTACCTGTTGTTAACGTATCCCCTGAGATTAAACTTTATATAGAAGATAGGTGAGAAGTATCTTTTGCAGGAGCAACTAGGCTAGCAGACAAATATAGTTTGACTCATAATCTAAGTGTCAGTAAGAAACGAAATGATCCTTCGTCTGGTACAGTACAAAGCGGTAAAGGTTTCAGTTCAAGTAATAGCAATGCGAGTAAAAGTGACTATTCCTGTTATACATGCGGCAAACCTGGTCATACGTCTAAGGTTTGTAAGAATAAGGTGGCATCTAGTGGCTCAGAATCAACTTGTTTCCGATGTAATGGGAAAAGGCATTTAGCGAGAAATTGTGCAGTAGAAAGGAAGGACGGTAAAACCAGTGTCTCTAGTTAACTTTCTGTCAAGTAGGAATGATGTGATGAGAGAAACTAGGAAATTTGTTGGTGAATTTCTGTCAGAAGGTGTAGTTTCCTCTCTTGGAGGAGTAGATTTGAGAGAAGTAGTCTGGCTTCCAGACACAGGAGCTGCGGTCTCACTAATTAGGAGAGTGTGTGTGCCAAATCAATTTGGAAGAAAAAGTCATGTTAGGTGGATTTCCTAACACTTGTGTTCTTTGTTGAAGTTGAATTTAGAAAGTCATTTAGTGTCAGGAGAAGGGAAATTAGCTGTTGTTGACAGTTTGCCCATTGACGGCGTTGACATTATTGTCGGTAATGACTTAGCTTTATCCAAGAAAGTTAATCCTGTTGTGCGGGATATTCCAGTGCCTGAAATGATAGTAACTAGGTAGGGTTTAGATACAGACATAGACTACGGTCATAATTTGTTCGTGGATTCGAACGAGAGTGAGTTCTTGGATTCAAACGAGTGTGATAGAGGTGGCGAAGTTGATCTTGGCGTGAGTGTGGCTGAGAGACCTGACTCTATTGGTGGCAGTGACAGCCAAGCAGAAGGTGTAGCTGTCGAGAGTAACGTAGTCGATGTAGTGGAATCAAGTAATAGTTACGGTGATGAATTAGGCACTAACCTTTTGAATAAGGATGAGCTAGTCAAGTTTCAGGGAGAGGATGAGACACTAACCCGAATTTTTGAATGTGAACTGGATGATGATCTCGATAATGTGTGTAAGGAAACGTTTTGCTTGAAAGACGAAGTTTTGTATCGTTGTGTTCGGCCTAAGTCAGGTAGTAAAGAGGAAATCACAGAACAATTAGTGGTTCCTAGGAAGCTTCATGAACTAGTTTTGAAGTTAGCACATGATGAGCAAGGATATTTGGGAGTAAATAAGACTTTCAGGTGTATTAGTAGGGCGTACTTTTGGCCTAAAATGAAGAGTGACATAAAAAGGCATATTTTAAGGCGTCATGAATGCCAAATTGCAGGAAAACCGAATCAAGTGATTCCCAGAGCTCCGTTGTGTAATATTCCTTCAGTAGGTGAACCTTTTGAGAATGTAGTTATCGATATGGTCGGACCGTTGCCTAGAAATAAGGGAGGGAGTATATATCTGTTGACAATCATTGATAGACTAACTCGCTATCCAGAGGTGATACCCGTAAGAAGCTGTAACATAAGGACCGTAGTTAAACGATTGTTAGATTATTTTTCTAAGTTTGGTCTGCCTCATACTATACAGTGATAATGGTAGTAATTTTGTATCGAAATATTTCAGGGTTAGAATGAAAGAGTTAGGCATTAAACTCATAACTTCCACACCTTATCACCCCGAATCACAAAGCACTGTGGAGCAGTTTCACCAAACGTTAGAGTTGTTTATGGAAATTGTGTAAGAACTTCGAACACGACTGGGAGGGAAAGTTACCATTTTTTCTGTTAGCTCTAAGGTTGGCACCGAACGACACTACAGGATTTAGTCCTTTTGAGCTGGTTTTCGGTCGCAAAGCTAAAGGTCCTTTGGAAATTGTAAAATGTAACTTAATGCTTAAAGAAGGTAGTGAGGACTACATAACTAATCTAGAGTATTATAAAATCAATTTAAGAGATGCTTGGCAACTAGCAAAGGAGAACAAGAGTGGAAGTCAAGGGGACTAAACGGAAACATGATCTTAGAGCAAAATAAAGAAGTTTCTCTGTGAGAGATAAAGTTTTAGTATTAGTCCAGAGAGATGATCCCTCTTTATCTTATAAGTTCGAAGGTCCTTTTTCCATTTTAGAGAAGAGGGGAAATCTAAATTATTTGATAGACATGGGTAAGCGTAGAACAAAGTGGCTGCATATAAACTTGCTCAAAAAATATTAACGGTGTCTCAGAAAGAAATTAGTTTTGAGAAAAACTCCGAGGTGCTTAAGAATTTTGAAGTTTTTAATCAGGGTTTAGAAAGGGAAAAAATTGAGGGAAATACGTAATGTTTTGGTGAATTATCCTGAAACTATTAGTGACAAACTAGGCCCAACCGATGTTTTAGAACATGATATTGAGTTGCAGGACACGAAACCCATTAGACAAAGTCCATATCGTCTGAGCCCAGAAAAGGCAGAATCTGTGAGGAAGGAAATTAGTTACATGCTAGATAATGATCTGATAGTACCTAGAGTGAATGGAGTTCCCCGGTAGTTCTGGTGTAAAAGGAAGATGGATCAGATAGATTGTGCATTGATTTCCGGAAAGAAAACAGTGTAACTAAGCAAAGTAATTTTCCCTTACCCAGGATTGATGATTGCTTAGATAGAATCGGAAATTCCAAGTTCATCTCAAAGCTTGATTTGGCTAAAGGTTATTGGCAAGTACCTTTAAGTGAAAGAGCCTGGAAAATATCCGCCTTTATAACGCCATTTGGTAGTTTCGAGCCCAAAGAACGCAGCCAGTACCTTCCAAAGATTAATGAATAAAGTTTTAAATGGCATCAATAGCGGTGTTGTTTACTAAAATATCTTTTGATATTTTCAGAGACTTGGGAGGATCATGTAAGGACTTTAGCTGAAGTCTTACCAAAGCGAATCTCGTTCTTAATCTAAGGAAATGTGAATTTGGGAAAGCCTCTATTACTTATCTAGGACATAAAGTAGGTCTCGGTAAAATCTGTCCTAAGGATCGTAACATAGAAGCTATCGTGAATTTCCCAATCCCAACAACTAAGATTTCTCGGAATGGTTTCGTAGTTCCGTAAATTCATACCAAATTTCTCCGAAATAAGCGCCCCCCTTACTAATCTGTTTAAGAAAGGACGCAGTTCTGTATTTGATGTTACGTGTGTGGAAGCTTTCAACAAGTTAAAGGCTATAATGATTCACAAGCCAGTTTTATTATTACCCGATTTTGGTAAGGAATTTAATTTAGCGATCGATGCCAGTGATATTGGCATAGGAGGGGTTTTGGTACAAGAAGTGAATGGAATGAAACTCCTAGTTTCCTATTATTCAAAGAAATTGAATAAAGCACAACAGAATTGTTTGGTTTAGTTACAGCCTTGCAACACTTTGAGACTTACGCACGTAGTACTTCTTTTTTATCTGTGTAAACTGATCATAATCCGTTAACTTTATTTGGAGAGGTTTACGAATAAGAATAAACGTCTAATGCATTGGAGTTTAGAATTGCAAGACTATAACCTGAAGATAGTTCATATAAGGGGAAAGGATAATGTTATAGCTGATAGCCTCTCTAGAGATTTTTCAGAATGAGTAGCCTGATGACCATTTTCTATTTTGGCACGAGTGGGTGAGTGAATGGAGAAGTGTGCGTGTTTAGCTGAATTAAAGTTTTATGCAGAATTGTTCCCCCGCTGCTTGATTTTGTTTCTCTTTGAAAAAAAAAAAATCAGTTGATTTAATTTTTTTTCTTTTGGGGGAACGTGTCATGGTAATCGCTCTAGAGCGAAGTAAAATATATTAAAGGAAAGGAAAATGCATCCTCTTCGAGTAAGTCTGCAACAAGGAGGCATTCGCACACGTGTTGGAGGCGCCTGTTCTCATGATTGTTCTAGAATTACTAGGTGGAATATGGAACTCAACAGGCGCCGACGTGTCGTGGGAAACGCCGTGTATTATGAGGCAACATTTCGTCGAGACCCTTCTAAAAAGTTCCTGTCATCTCGGGAGTCTGTGATGTTCGCTGGTAGGCCCCGCCCCCAGATCGCTGTATATAAATGACTGACGAAGTAGAAGAGAGATCAGATCATCTGTGAGAGATCACCAGAGAGAGATGAGAGAAGAAGGAACAGACGAAGGATAAGAGAGGAAGAAGGCGCTCGAGAGTGGGATCGGATTCGAGGAAGTCATCCAGTTAGAGAGAGAGCGACTTAGATATTCCGACGTTGAGCAAACCTTCAGAGAAGTAACGTCCTACAAGGTGGTTTTGAGAAGTAACCTGCCCTTCGAGTATCAAGAATAGACACTACTTTCTGCAGTATGGAGTCAAGAAGACGTCTGTACTTATACAGCCCTCCTTTGTGAAGACGTCGCTTCGAGCATTGATTTTCGACAGTTGCAAAACTGGCCAGCAAGTATTTCATTACCTCAGTTTCCCCAGTTCACGTATTGTAAGACTTTAATCTTTTTTATGTAAATAGGAGAAACCATTCTTCATTTATCTTTGTTAGTAAGCTTGTAAATAAACCTTAGTTCTGTTTGTGTTTCTTTCTATATTCGTATCCCCAGTTTCAACTGTTGAATCTTTTTTGTTTATTATAATATCGAACCTGTAGCGGACCTTAGGGGTCTGTGACACTGTGTAACGTTCAATCTTTCTTAGTTAAAATCCTACCCTATAAATTTTTAGGTGTGAAAAGTAATGTTACGACCATATAATTTGTATCCATCTCTCTCATTTCTTGGCCCCTCCCCCTCTCTTTCTCTCTCCTGGGTAGCTACATTTATATCAATAAATTTTACTGATTAACGGTACACATTCAAACAGTGGAATATATGAGAAAATTTTATATAGTTTGATAAAGCCATTACAATGCCGTACGTGGGAGTGTCAATTATGACTTTTTTTTTTTCAAACCTGCAGTATTTTCATACGCGGATGTAATCGTACTTTGGAAATACTCGTATATCTGCGAAATATGCACATTCAAACATACACACCGTCCCTTTTCTCTTTGTTTTTCCTTTATTGTCACATGTATCTATTTCGAAGTTCTTAACCGTATCCCTAACCCCTGCTTCCAGATCTTACGGACACACTTCTCCGTCCATGGAATCCAGTCTCATTTACCGCTAATGTTCGAGTTAATAAGTTATGTACAACACTCGCACAAGTACATTCGCTCTTATATGAAGAAGACTATGTACCACATACTTTTTTTTCAACACCATCGGTAAATTTGTGAAAGAGTGCACTGGCGAATAACACTATCGTTAAATAACACTCTGTCTCTCTCTCAATTTTGTTCTTGCCGGTCCAATTTTCTTTCAATATTTTTTATTTTTTTATTTGAAGGAATTCCTTGTTCTGCTTTATTTTTCTCGCGACTTCCTTTTACCAGATTTCGAAATAACTAAAACTTCAAGTGCATCTTCGCTTTCAGTATAGAAACTGAAATTCAAGCCAATGTATCCTTAGAATGTTACCTTGTATTTAAGCGAGACTATAAAGTTAGTGAAAAAACACTTCGCGTAATGTGAGAGACTTAGAGTCTTAAACTGTTTACATAAGTATCTATTTTAATATTATATTGAACTTGGGGGTTTGTTTAAAAGGAGGGACTATCTTCTGTTACAATACGTCAACAGACGTACTGTAACTGGGCATTAGGGTAAGATCTAATGGTTGCATTATGTATCCCGATTGTAAATATATATGCCCCTGAGGTTCAGAGATGACGAGAGAAAGAGAGAGAGAGAGAGAGAGAGAGAGTTTTGGGAGTGATCCCGCCTTTCTCTCCGACACACAACGTTCATTCCCTGATATTAATTGGCGATTTCAAATGTGTGAGGGTGGGTAGCAAGATGGAAGTAATATGAGTGGAGGTACAGTAAAAAGATTAAAAGGAGTTGCAGCGAGGGGCCGAAGGGACGCTGCTGCAAAGACCTTTTAGTAATGACTACGGTGCATCGCGTGAGGTGGTGACGGCAATACCCACTCTATGGGGCAAAGGTGGTGTGGTATTCCCTGAAAATAAATTTCCAATAGTAAAACTAGGGGTACGATGGTCTCCCTATTGAACTTTACAAGAAATTTTGTTACATTATAAAACTGGATTTTATCACTGTGATAAATGATATATGTGATGTTAGACGAAAGTCAAAGAGTCAGTATGTTGGCGTTATAAAATTACTTAGGAAAAAAAAAACAATAAAAAACAAAAAACAAAGGCAATCTTGCACAAACAGAAAACAGGAGACCTACAACGTAGTTAAATACTGATCATAAGATTTTTGGAGTCAAAGGGAGATCCATTGTCTAGTGTAATATAGTACCATTCGAGACGTCATGTTTTATTCTAATTAACATCAAGTAGATGTTGCCATCTTTAGTCTCGATTGGGCGAGAGGTTTTGAACGCGTGCATACTGTTTCTGTATATGAGGTATTGGCTAAATTTGCTATTCCCGCAGCATTGATTAATTTAATAAAAACATTATATTTACAACAATGTGTAAGTTGTGTAAGTATTAATGGCTTTAAGCAGTCCTTTTGCTGTCAAGAGGTCGGTGAGGCAAGACCTCCCTCTAAGTTGCTGTTCTGTATTTTTTCAAGAAGCTTTTCATAAGGCAATTGTCTTCCAAATCAGACAGTCATGAAAGTGAAAAAGTTAGCTGAATATTGTTACGATTTTGTGTCAACAACGAATTCGGTTACAGCTTCTTCCAAATCAGTCCAGAGCTTTGAGGTCGCAACAGGTGCGAGACTTAACAAAGATAAAACTACGATTACGAGTTTCGGTAACTAGATTTAAACAGGAAAACTGGCCTTTGGATTGGGTACGGGTTTTCATGGCGAGGTTATTTTTCTTGTTATCTTCTGTATTAACTTTGATTTGGCGTACGATGAAAACTGGTCTGTTATTGCGAATAAGGTTGAAACCGCCATAAATATGCCGAGTATGAGGAAACAGTCAATTTTCCAAGTGTGCTAATTGTACATTCTTTGATTTTATCAGTATTCTATATAGCCTATGTTACCCTATGTAAAGAAACACATTTGTAAGATTAATGCATGTCTCTTTCGGTACATTTGGAAGAGGATGTACAATCCAATAAAAAGGGCTACGTTATCTTTACCGTAAAAGTGAAAGAAGACGGGAATATTTGATGTGTTCTATGAAACTCAAGCTAACTTCAATTGCTCTGTATTACAAGTCAATGTATCCAATTGGAATTGGTGAGAGTGTTTGCATTACTGTAACTTAGATTTAGTTATTTGTTACTGCTAAGGGATACAGTTGATGTAACTTATGTGACACCGTCGTTCTACTTGATTGCCACTGATGTAATAAGGAAACGGTTTACCCGCTACAGTTGTGTGTTGATTTGGAAACTCATCAACGTATCGTATCATTGTTGCGTATCACCTAGTGATACGATACGGTGCAACAGGCTATTGTGCCCACTTGTTGCGTATCCGCGTGCTGTATCATCGTTCCGTGGCAGTATCATCCAGTTTCTTCCTGACCGTAGCCATGAGTGTTAATGTGCAGTTGGCTGCGGCCACGTATATTTTTATTCATGAACATCGTGTCAGTAAAAGTAAAAGAAAGTCACGGCGTTGGTGGATTTCTGAGCTCTAAACTCTTCTGGTAAGATTCTATCAGACTTATGACATCCTCCTTACTCCAATCCATTTTTTTAGTACCTAGATAGCTAGTTCTTCACACTACAAATACACACACACACACACACACACACACACACACACATATATATATATATATATATATATATATATATAATATATATATATATATATATATATAATGACACAATCACAGGCAGTCATACACGATCAGCAACAAATATGCTCGTGGTCGTCGCTACCAGAGTCAAAGTAATAGTCTGCTCAACTCGGCAGTGGGGGCGGAGCTAATACTGTGATGTCAGAAGAGTAACACTACACGTGCTTCTCCATTGAATTACTTAAAGAAGCTTTAGTTTTTATACATTTAATCCATATCGCATGGTTTTTTTTATAAAGTCTTATAAAACCTGTAAAGAGGTAACATGCTTGATGTTTTTTAATAACCATTCAAAGTATATAGGGTCTGCTCAACTCGGCAGTGGGGGCGGAGCTAATACTGTGACGTCACAAGAGTAACACTCCAGTGTTTCTCCACTGAATTACTTAAAGAACCCTTAGTTTTTATACATAATTTATAATCCATGTCACGTGTGTTTTTCATAAAATCTTGATGATAAAATCTGTAGAGGTCACATGTTTGATTTTTTTAATGCCCATTCTCTCATTTAGTCACCAAACCTTGTTTTATTGCACAAAATATACCAGTTTGAACACACATAGCTACTCCAGCTTTCTTCATATGTTTATTCTTTACTTATTTATTTACTTACCTATATACTGGTTTGCTGTATTCTCTTCAAGTCCATTTCTTTTAACATGACAACTCTCTCTCTCTCTCTCCTCTCTCTCTCTCATCTCTCTCTCGTCTCTCTCTCTCTCTCTCCTCTCTCTCTCTCCTCTCTCTCTCTCTCTCAGGTAGTAATATTATCAAGATTTTAAATAATTTTTAAGAAATGTATTTAGTTGTGTCACTGTGTTCATACCTCACTTTGAAAAGCAACTTTTTTATGATAGAGGTTAGAATGATAGATTAATTAAATTTTCCAAATCTTATTGTGAATACTTAGTTATGCAATAAATACAAAGAAAATGTGATACAGGCAGTGTAAAAAATGGCAGTTGCATTTCCACGACTTGGGCACAAAAAAGAAAACAATATAAAAAGTATAAGAATTACATCATATACGATATAAGGTATCAAAGGAATAAATGAAGAAAATGATACAGGGAACACATTTCCAGCAAATTTCTCATTAGCACTTCATATCACATAAATATACTTCCGAACACATAAGTTTACATATAACACAAACTGTATACATAAAGGTATTAATTATGCATGCCTCAAACGATTATAATATTTTCGAAAAAAGTACAAAAAGTTACTCGTCAGTCTGGCTGGGTGTATCTGATGACGTTTCGCAAGGGGCGGGGCTAGATTTTAGATCTCCCACGTACGCTTAATTTTTTATAATTTTTGCGTGCGTAGATAATATTTTCTGTGCGCGATTATGGGTTTGAAAATAATTGTAATTGTAATGTGTCATATACCAATTGAAAGGGCATTCTTTGTACTTTTACATGGTATATGGCAAAACGTAATAAGATGAAAAATTATGTAAGAAAAATGTGGTAAATATTTACATAAAATTTAAAAATTTTGGTCCGTCTTTGACCTAGAATTCCTCCAAAATTTCTGAGAACACCTATAAATTTTATCAGTTTTCGAATCCATTTTTCAGTTTTGTTTCTATCATCATCCCTTAGTCAGATACGCTACGAAACGTGAATGTATGTAGGTTAACGGATGAAGTCATTGCACATTTTTGTGTGCGTAGATAATTTTTTCTGTGCGCGCTTGTGGGTTTGAAAGTAATCGCAATTGTAATGTGCTATACATCATTTGAAAGAGCATTCTTTGTACTTTAACGTAATATACGGCAACATGCAATAAAAAGAAAATTTATATAAATAAACGCCATCGCAAAAATAGTTATATAAAAATGTTATCGCAAATATAGTTTCATAAAGATATAGTCATTTTGTAACTGATGACGTTTCACAAGGGGCGGGGATAGGATTTAGTACCGCCTCGTGAGCAGACCCTGTTTATTTTGACTGGTCGCTACAACAAGACTGAGGGTGAATTGGAACGATGCCATGCTTCTTATCCACAAGAGGGTAGATGCGTTACGTATCATTCCTTTGATGTGACGGCAAAAGACCAACAAATGGTGGATCGAGCCCGTTGCGTATCTTTGTATCATATTTTGATACGCAACGGTGCTTTCCCCTCCACACAGCTACGCAATGATACGATACGTGGAAATACAACCAGTGTGGACGCGGTTGTATTGTCTGTGATGGCAAATTAAAGTGGTCTTGAAAGATGTGCCTGGGCCAAAACAAATCCCGTTCCGTCATAAGAAACTGACAACTTCATAAGAATTAAAAATTACTTTATATAACCTTACACATATGGTGAGTCAAAAGATGCGACACCAGAATCTTTGGCGACCAAATCATTAGTTATTAACAACACATTCCAACAACATAAGCCATATAAAAGTAAAATTTACTTTAAAATCCTGTTTTCTTCTGCTACCAAAAGTGAGCTTTCAGAGTAACACGTCGTGTAACGGGTTAAATTTCTGGCTGCTCGTAGAAAATGAATAACAGAAACCAACTGTTCACATTCTCTGAAGGGGGATAGTGCCGTCAGTGTACCTCATGCAGTGCACTGTAGGCATTATATAAGGCTCTTTGCAGCGTACCTTCGGGGCCTAGCTGCAACCCCTTTCATAGTTTCTTTCTTCAATCTTACTTTTCATACTTTCCTAACAATTGATTCCTAGTGAAACTGCGAGGTTTTCCTCCTGTTACACTTTCGTAACCTTTAACTGTCAATTTCCGTTAAAGCGCTGAATGACCTCATAGGTCCCAGTGCTTAGCCTTTGGCCTAAAATCTGTATTTCAACTCAATACAGTCTCTTAACCTCTTAACAGATAAGTGAGATATCGGGGCACAGCCGTGTTATATCAGCACGAACTGTGAGCACAGTCATACGGCGAAATCCATGCAACTATTAGCAAAACGAAAAGGATGTCAAGACCAACAACATTGGAAATGGAAAATGCAAACGTCACTAAGTAAGTAATTAAATGAGGTGAAGAAGAATCGGCAATTTGAAACTGGCAAGTCAGTCAATAAAATGCAAATTGAAAGCGGCAAGTAAGTCACTGAAAATCTTTGGGAAGATATTTTTCACAATATGGAAATTTTTAACGGTTAACAATGGGGAAGCTTTAAAAGCCATTTCTCTTTGAACACGTAATAGTTCATTTATTCAGAATGAATTTATTTTTGTTTTTATATGTATAAGAAAGCAAATCGTTGTGTACTTTGCTACTTATATTTCTTGCTTAAATATAAAACTTTGATTAAGTCTATAAAGGATGACTGACGAGGAAAATGGTCAACACTGAACAAGCGCAAAACAAATTATAATTGATAACGGAGATAACAGAAAGATCTAGTACGCATTTCATACCTCTAAACTCTGATCTACAGAGAATGACTAAACATTTTGGGGACTAAATTCCTTAATCCCAATAAGGCCAAGCCTTATAGAATGTCTCTAACCTTTATCTATTAGAATAAAGGCCATTATTACACATGTGCACATATTCATAAAGAACCAAAATAAAGGCCATTCGTAGTAAACTAACCTTCAGCAGGATAGATTGGTTCCATTTCTGGTAATAAATTAACCAATCCTGATGAAAATCTTACTTAACAAGCCAATTACTGTCAATGGATTAATTGCCGTGAGCACATGGCAGGAAGCTGGTCTGGGCTCTTACTCTATTTCGTGATCAGCGCTCATCTCCACAATAACTTCTCATGAATTCCGTTGTTGGCATATACGTCTTCGCCAACTTCAAGTGTGCTTGATTAACGAAGGTAGCTACGGCAAGAGTAATTTGATTCAGCACTAGGTAAATGATTTAATTTCATCTTTGATTTTGTTTTGACCAGGAACGGAGACGTGGTTGTATGAAAGGGGAATGGGCACATAAGATCTACGCGGTTGGGTATTAATAAACTGCATCACGAATTGCTATTTTCTTTGCTTCGTCGTAAAGAATTAAAAAAGGTTTATGAAGCCAATACGACTGCTGAGAAAACGGACGCGTGGTGTAGAATGAATTTTTGTTTTATTTTACTTCATCTGTTATTAATTTATTTTCAATCCCAAATGTATGTCTGCAAATCCCTCTGAAAAGTCCGGCACAAAAACCATGTTTACAATACATGAAAATTATATACCTCAAGGAAACGCACAAGGGAATCCTAAAAAGTATATTAATTTCAGTTTATTACATAAAATCAAGATTGCGTGATAACATACATGATGGTATGTTGAAAACTTGCATCTGCTGTTAAAAACTTTTTAGTTAGTTATGTATTCCTATGTCAGTACATACACACAACATACAACCATCATATACGTGAAAGTGAATGTATGTATGTATATATGAAACTTTGTATGTATATAACCTAGTGCTCGATAGCAATCCACACCTCTTGACCGATCTAGACAAAATTTGGCACGTGGCCATCATTTGACCCAACTTAGATAATAGGGTAGGTTTCAAAATGATACTTCCTTCCCCCTTCCCATATCCCTTTGTGACTTCTGGGGTAACCGATTGACCTATTTAGGCAAAATTTGGCACGTGGCCATTATTTGACAGAAATTATGTAACAGGGTGAGTTTCAATCTCTACCTTCCTCTTCTTCTTCTTCCCCTGCCCCTTCCCCTACCCTCATACCCCTTTCCCCATACCCTTGGTACCTTATGCGGTGGATAAACCTAGAGTTTATCATACTTCATTTCACGTATACTAAAGACTACAGGAATATATTACTGAAAATTCTTTTCAGACAACAATAATATCGGGATAAAAGGGAAAATCCTTAGAGTATTATCTGGATTAAAGTGACAATCACAACAGTAATACCAGGACAAAAGGGACATAAAGCACAGTAATACCTAGTTAAAGGTGACAGGCAGTACAGTAATTCCAGACAGGATAAAAATGATATTCACCACAGTAACATCTGGATAAAGGGGACAGACAGCACAATAATACATGGTTAAAGGTGACAGATAAAAGGGAAAGTAATCACAGCAATTTCTGAATAAAAGGGACAGTCGCCACAGTAATTTCTGAATAAAAGAGACATCCATTACAGTAATACGTGGATAAAGGGGACAGTCACCGCAGTAATACCTGGGTAAAAGGGAAAGTCACCACAGTAATTTCGGGATAAAATGGATAGTCACCACAGTAAAATCTGGATAAAAGGGGCAATCAACACAGTAATATCTTGATAAAAGTGACAGTCACTACAATAATACCTGGTCAAAGGGGACAAACAGCACAGTTATACCTGGACGAAATAGACGGTCATCGCATCAGTGCCTGGATGAGAGGGGCAGACAGCAGTGTAATGCTAGGATAAAAGGGAAAATTACCAGTTATACCTGGATAAAAGGAACAGTCGTCACAGTAATATCCGGATAAAAAATGAACGGACAGCACAGTAATATCACAATTTGAAGTAAATTGTATTTTTCCTAACTATACAAACCTGAGGTCCTTTACATAAGGAATTACTTGCGGCGTAGCTGGAATTATGGCCGTTGAATCTTGAACAAGGTGGTTAGCTAAGCAGTAACTACTGTGGGGCAGGCTAGCCTGCCTGGATGTAAACACTCCACTTTGCCTTTCGGCCCAGGTTCAGATTGAGGGGTGGCATGAGGTGGGCATACATGTAAAGGACCTGAGGTTTGTATAATTAGGAAAAATACAATTTACTTCAAATTGTGATTTGTTCCCACACGTAATACAAACCCTCAGTCCTTTACATAAGGAAGACTCACTGATTGGTGGGAGGAATCTGAGTGAGCCTCTAGAACTGACTGGAGTTCTGCATACCTAGGCTACTCCTCCTGGTCGTAAGAGCAAGGAGGATTATAGGAGCTGCATAATCAAGAGTCAGACTTCTGGGCCTTTTTGAAATGAGTAAGGAATCATGACTCATCTGAAAAAGGGCTGTGAAGAATATTTGGCATCGGAGACATTAATGCAAAGTTCTGGAAAGGGTTTGCATTATTGTCAGTCTCCTTCCTTCCCTTGCTAGAGGAAGGAGCGGGATTGCTTCTATGATTCTGATAAGAAACATAAAAAGGATGCTTATGTATAAGCTTACCGCATCAATCGTCTGACCAGCCAGTGTGAGTTCGAGTCCTATCCTCAACCCGAAGGAAGAGGATTGGAAGGACGAGGAGTGGAAGGGGGAGAGGCCGGTCACTCTCGCATCCTTCTTACCTCTACAACTGCACACCATGGACGAGATGCAACTTGTCCTCTTGAAGGAGCTGGGTAAGCAAACACATCATGCAAGAATCCACCACTGGTCCAGGGAAATGAGGTTCCAAGGACCTATGGGCAGTCCCGAAGGGAAAGAAAGATATGTTCGCAATGACCTATCCATCTTCCTGTCCAACATATTCTTCGGAGTGATGGCCAGTACCCATCCACTGGTCCATCCCACTGCAGCGAAGTCTCTCATGGTCTCATCGTCTCCGCAGTGGATAAAGACACCGACACTCCATGGTGGGTGTCGATACTTATGGGTACTGGAACATGCCAGTAAGACAAAGTAATGACTGATCTGGATCAACCGATACAATGTCCACAGCGTAGCTCGTGACGGTCTCGGACGCTTCAACAGCTGCCGACTGACTGCGTTCGGTTGTGTGAGGTGAGCCATCATGCATCCGAGGTGTAGTCACGTGACACTCCCCTTTTGAAGGGTTATGCCAAGAAACCATACAAATCGTCTATCTTGTTGCCACCAATACTGGAAGGCGAGATGATGATTCTCTCAAGGCATGTGCCCATCAGACGAAAGTCAATTGCCTTCTAGAGACCGAGGTCCCTGATGGCAAGACAGAAGTTCTCATAGTAGTTGAATCTCAACTAAGAAGAAACAATAGTATGTGCCGTTGAAGATGAAGGTGATTAGGTGAATGCAGACCTATGTCTTCACAGCTGAATCGAGAGAAGTTAACTCTCAAGATTCTGAACGTAGAAAAGTCCCGCCGATGACACCAACCCATGAAGATGGCTTTAATCCCTGTTGTTTTACGGAGGACGGAAAACGCTAAACTGCTACTTCATTGCTGTTCGGTGAGAAGTCGGAGTTGCAATGAAAGCAGAGCGCTTTTCAGTAATGAAAACACAGCGATTGTACTGCCTGAAGAACCACTTCTCATGGGCTGGATCAGGGAGGACATCTATATACTTGGAAGTAGAGCTGGCAGGGCGGGGAACAGGCGATGTCTTCTGTTATTCATCTACAATTCGGGGTGGACAAAGAATAATTGCACACCTACGAATACGAGATGTATTAGAAGACAAACTCAGATGTCTGAAAGAAATCATTCCATGTCATCGCAGCGGCAGGTGTGATGCAGCGGGAGTCTTGGCTACAGACTTCTGTTACCGTTTGGTAAACAGAAAGATGATAACGAGTCTAGTGAGATATCTGTCTGAAAATTCTCGCAACAGCAAAAGGCGATGCAGTAGAGATGGTCATATAAGTATACGAGAATTCCAGCCAACCAGAGACCTAAGTCTGTGATTGCCGGGCAGAGATTGGGTTCGGTAGTCAATCATCGCAGAGGACGAGAGACAATATCCGACCGTACTATCTCGGAGAGCCAGCTGGTACTGGGGTGCAGCAGGCAGGGCTGGCAGGCAGCCCATACACCGCTAGCTCTCACTCACTCATCATCCTGAGTTGCCAGGAATCCATTCCAAGAAAGAATGCATTCGGCTAGAACCATCGAGCGCAAGAAAATATGCTTGAAGGTCTGCATTTTAACCGAAACGGATTTTGGTGAATGTAACCACTGTGGTATTGTTGTTGTAACAATACCACAAGTATCTTAAAATCGAAACCGGTAACTCTTGGGAGTCTTGCATGGCAGTACCGAGTTGTAGTTCAATTAAGAAGATACTATTCATCTCAGTCACAACCTGCAGAGTTAACTGTAGTATGTGCCTACCCCTCGGACAAATCACAGAAGCATGTCGCGAGGGAAATATACGTAGTATATTAGTAGGTTCCTTTACATAGACTTCCAGCCTAAATTCTCTTCCATACAAGGAACAAGAATAAGGACTGGAAGCCGACCTCCTTCCTTCTCTAATGAAGAGAGCGAAGATGAAGTTTTCCCAAAGGGAGACTTCTGCGGTGTCACAGGATATCGAAGACGATAGTTCAAGCTGAACTGGATGTTCCCACCCGTTCTTTTTATCCCGGGGTTGACCGCTCACTGAAGTGACGGACCATCAGGTCCATCCAGGCTGATCCCCTCCTGAGATATCTTCCTCAGCAGCAGTACTTCCTTCGAACGCTAGAAATTCCAAGAATTCGAGCATTCGGCGGGATTCCCGATTGTCATAGTAACGATATCCGGGATCTCGTCTCGCCTCCTCTGGACCGTGGTTTTGCTCAAGTGTTCACAGATCGCAGAAGACTTGAAACAACGAAGACTGTTAGAAACTTCAAGGAATTTTAAGCGGCTCGGCGAACCCCCCACGAATCTCGTCAGACGATCATCGGCTGGTGGTCCTCACCGATTCCATAGAAAGCGAAGATTGGGCAAGATCCTTCTCCAGACAAGGCGCCTTCCATCCATTAGGACCGAAGGTCCCCCTCCATTAACACAGTTCCCGACGCGGAATCCTAACAAGAGAACGTTTCTGCAGGGTTCCTACCAGCAGAACCGGTAGGCTTGGAAGACTGCAGGGGATCGCCAACCCACGGTGGTGATCGAGCTGCAGGACTGGACCAGCGGTCTCCTTGCGGAGAAGTGCTGGATAAAGGACAGAGCATCGGTCTTGCACGTCAAGGGCGCTGCTACAAATGCTCCTACCCTGCCTACCAACCAAACCGGTAGGCTGGGAGGATTGGAGGCGATCGCCAACCCTCGGTGGTGATTGAGCTGCAGGTCTGGACCAGCAGTCTCCTTGCACAGAAGCGCTTGACAAGTGACGGAGCGTCGGGCTCATGTGTCAGGGGAGCTCCTACGAGTGCTCCTACCCTGCCTACCAGCAGAACCGGTAGGCTGGGAAGATTGCAGGCGATTACCAACCCATGATGGCGACTGGGCTGCAGGTCTGGACTAGTGGTCTCCTTACGGAGAAGCGCTGGACCGAGGACGGTAGTGTTGGTCGCGTGCGTCAGGGAGCTGCTACCAGTCATGCGAGCCGTCTGGTCCCAGTGGGAGCGATGGTCGGGTGACTGATAGTGTCCACTAAAGCGGAGAGAGTGAGCACTGTCCTCTCGACGCACCTTGGTACCAGGTCCAGCCGAGGCTGGACCCGTTGAGCAGGCCCAGCCTCGCTACATGAACGGTCTGATGGGAAAGTCATGTCTACCCCGGGTACCGGGCAATCGCTGGTCTGGCGAGAGTCACTTGAGCAACTCTTACCATCCTTCCGCTCCGTGCCTGGGTTCCGACATGGTGAGCGTGCTTAGCAGTCTGGACTTTAGCTGTATGGTCACCCGTAGGTGACCATACACTCAGGGATGCTCACAAGCGAGCCACCGAGACAGTTCCCGGTCTGGAGGTAGAACCTCTGGAGCCGGGAGCTGGGGTACCAGCATAGCCGGTACCCCTAAGGTCCCCGTCTTTTTTTCCCAAGGGGAAGGAGAGACGGGCCCCGTTCCAAGGGGAATGGGAGGATCAGTGGACGACCCACCTGTTTCACCAGAGCGAGACAGACCCTTAGAAGCCTCTGTGAGACTTCTTGGGGGAGGGTGGGTGGGGGGAGCCTACCTTCTTCTTCGGCTGGGGGCCCTCGGAAGTTGAAGAGGAAGAGGCTGCAGAAAACGACAATGACACCTTTCTCTTCTTCCTGGGCTTCGTCTTCGCCAGTTCCTCAGGACAACCGACAGGTCCCCCATCCAGGACGGAGGTGGGGCAGTTGGGGTAGCAACACGGCCCAACTGCACCTGTCCGGAACCTGCGGGAGCAGCAGAGGAGAGAATGCTTCCTCGAGGAGGTTACGTATCTCTTGTATGGCAGGCGAAGCGTCTGCCGCCACCGAGACTGGTTGGTCATGCAAACGCGACCGTCGTCTGGGTAGGGCTGAGCGTGCACCTGACAGGAGATGGCCGATACCATCCTCCGACTCTTCCAAGTCCTTGTTGAGGCCGAAACCTCTCTGAAAAGAAGAAGAATAATTAAGAGGGCTGGATGGGCTGCCTCCATCGGTCTCTGTGTGCACGGACCTGTGGGAACGTCACGTTAACCCTGGGTACAGGACGATCGCTGCTAGAGCGAACGCCGGTCTGGCGAGAGTCAACCGAGCGACTCTTACCATCCTTCCGCTCCGTGCCTGGGTCCTGACACGGTGAGCGAACTCAGCAGTCTCGCAAGCGGGCGGCCGAGACAGTACCCAGTCCAGAGGTGGAACCTCCGGAACCGGGAGAGGAGGTACCAGCAGTGGCTGGTACCTCCATGGTCCCCGTCTGCTTCTTCCCTGAGGAAGGAGAGACGGGCCCTGTTCCCTGAGGAATGGGAGAACCAGCGGGAGACCCACCAGTCTCACCGGAGCGAGACAGACCCTCAGAAGTCACATGACAAGACTTCTTAGGGGGGGAAACCACATTCTCTTCTACAGCAAAACCTTAAAAGTGGAAGGGGTGGAGGCATGAAGATATGACGATCTCATAGAGGAGGATGATGACACTTGACGAGCTCTCTTCCTCTTTGATTCCTCCAAATTCTGCCAGACTTCTACCATCAGGAGTATAAAAACCTCACAGGGCAGCGCGACAGCTTCATCCAGTGACATAACTCCAGGGTAGTAGTGGTAAATAAATATGATTATCACCAGGGAATCATTACACACACACTCAAGGATCGGTACACAACATGCTACGAGTCATAGGTACAATTCCAAGGTTAGGATAACCAATACGAAGAGCATCCAACCAGTACCGCTGTAAACACAATCACCACTAGTCTGTAAAATAAGGAAATATTAATAAAGTAATGAGGATACTCCTCACGCATCCAAGAGCACCGCCCTCCGAAGTGAGAGGAGACCCCCCAACATCAACACCGCAGGCCCATTCTTCTACCTTCTTCCAATAGTAAGTGAAAGGAAGAAGGAAAAGAGAAATTACCATAAAAACAAAACAAGGTCAAACCTTTGAAGTTCGTTCTTTACAGGATCAATATAACTCATTTTAAATACATGTCTCATCCTCACGTTAAATACATATCTCGTCCTCATGCAGGTCTGAACCAGTGTTAAAGGGCGAAAGAATGTAAATAATATGTTGGCATACCTTTGCCAACATATTAACACAAGTAGAGGGGCGGTTATAAAGGCTATCACAAAAAGTTGGTTTGTATATTAATTGAAAAATAAGGAGCAATCTTTGTTTAGTATTAATATCAAACACCGTATATACATATTTATTTAAAAAACAAAAATAAACCAAAAGGATCCCACCGGGAAAAAAAGATCAACGACCAGTCAGCCAGAGCTCACAAACACACGTCTCCATCGGAAGACGGCCAAACGCAAAGTGGAGTGTTTACATCCAGGCAGGCTAGCCTGCCCCACGGTAGTTACTACCTAACCACCTTGTTCAAGATTCAACAGCCGTAATTCCAGCTACGCCAAAAGTAATTCCTTATGTAAAGGACCGAGGGTTTGTATTACGTGTCGGAACAAACCTGATTATAGGTAACCGATAACACAGTAATACCTGGATAAAAGGGACAGTAACCACAGTTATATCCAAATAAGATGGACAGTCGTCACAGTAATACCTGGATAAAAGGGACTGACAGTACAGTAATGCCTGGTTAAAAGTGACAGATAGCACAGTAGTACCTGGTTAAAGGTGACAGACAGTACAGTAATACAGTACCTGGATAAAAGGGACAGTCATCACAGCAATACCTGGATAAGATGGGCAGATAATATAAGGGGAAATTACCACAGTTATACCTGGATAAAAAGAACAGTTGTCACAATAATACCTGGTTAAAGGTGACAGATAACACAGTAATAAAAGTGACAGTCACACAAGTCATACATAGATAAAATGGACAGTCACCACATTGAAATCTGGTTAACCGAGACAATCACCACAATAATATCTGGATAAAAGTGACAGTCACCACAATAATACCTGGTTAAAGGGGACAGAGAGCACAGTAATAACTGTTAAAAGTGGAAAGACAACAAAGTTATACCTGAATAACAGGGGTAGTCATCACAGCAATACCTGGATAAGAGGGGTAGATAGCACAGTAACAATTGGAGAAAAGGGGAAGTTATCCCAGTTATACCTGGATAAAAGGGACAGTTGTCACAGTAATACCTAAATAAAAAGGGACAGCCGTCACAGTAATTTCAGGATAAAAGGGACAGCCGTCACAGTAATACCTGGATAAAAGGATCATACAGCACAGTAATGCCTGGCTAAAAGTGACAGATAGCACAGTAATACCTGGTTAAAGGTGACAAACAGTACTGTAATACCTGGATACCAAGGACAGTCACCACAGTAATACCTGGATAAAGGGGACAGACAGAACAGAAGTATCTGGGTAAAAGGATGGTCAGCATAGTAAAACCTGAATAAGAGGGGCAGACAGCACAGTATTACCTAGTTAAAGGCTGCAGACGGCACAGTAAGACCTAGTTGGAGGGGGCAGACAGCACAGTATTACCTGGTTAAAGAGGACAGACAGCATATAGCAATATTTGGATAAAAGGGAAAGTCACTACAGCAATACCTGGATAAAATTGACACCCAGTACAGTAATACCTGGTTAAAGGTGACAGATAGTACAGTACTGACTGCTTAAAGGTGTCAGACAGCACAGTAATGGCTGCATGGACAAAAAGGACAGCAACTACAGTAATGCTTGTTAGTTCACCCACAACTGTTCGAAGGGTGAACATTCACATGAAAAAGTAGAAATGTCGGTTGGACCATCAGCACAAAACCATTCCCCACTTATTCTCCCTCCCCTCCCCCCCTTTCTCCCTCCCTTCCCCTTCTTTTCTCCCTCCCCTCCCCTTCCCCCCACCCATAGACTGTCATTCAGTTTTCCCAAGCAGTGCCGGGTTGGTCTGGTGGTTTATATATAAGTAAACAAGTACATATGTTGTGTGTATACAATAAATTTGGACAAACAACCGTTATTATCAAATTCACTTTATTGTGAGAATGACCTAAGTTCAAAACTATTTAAATAATGAGAGCATCTGCCCCATCCATTATTTGATCCTCAGTCTTTTTTTTTTGTAGATATAGAGCTGGCAGTGACTTACCTATCTGTTGAATTAAAGTTGTAGACTTTGAATCGAAATTAACTCATCTTCATCATAACAGGCAAAAGCCTCTCTATTTTTTTACCTATGTATTGAACCATCAATATTCCTTAATATCTATTCATTTTACCTTTGGAATATCTGGGTATAACTTACACCAAAGGGAATACACTTCCCAGGAAGCTATCAAAAGAAAGTTGATACCAACTCTCCAATACATATTCCTGTCGAATTCAAGTTTTGTTCAAAATCAAAATCAACTCGTATCCTTTATAGCTAGATATGTTCATTTTTTATTCTCAATTAAAAACTAAAGCAATAGGAATATGTACAGCCGAATACCTCTGTGCCAAACCCAACAGGCACAGATTAGAATCTTGGGAGGGGCAAAAGCACTTAATTCCTTTCCCCTGGGTGTAAGCTGCTCAAAAGGTAAAGTGAGTTCGATATTAAGGGTCCCAGTTCTTTAAGGGGAAGTCTACAACAGCCCCAATGGAAACAGGTTACCTACAGCTCTTAGTCCTAGAATTACCAAACTCCCCAAAAGGAACGACAAATTTCCCCAACTTGCAGGACTACCAACTACCTGTTGGATGTAACGTCATGACGTGATGGCGGAGGTGGACACAAGGTTTTTTCATGGTTCCATAGTTTTATTTTTGAAATGGACCATAAAACCTACATGACATAATGAAGCAGCGTGCCATGGATACATCTTGTGTCCTTTATTGGGTGAGCTTACTATGGTAAGCAGATAAACTCAACAATAAGTTCACTGCAATAGGTATTTGACTTTTGTCTCTGGATGACTTTCACCTGAAATATCAAGTCTGCAACAAGGTCAGGTGCAATATAAAGAAAGACTGGTTTAGCCTTGATTGAATTCATGTAAACTAGGCTTAACAGAGTCGAACATAGGCTAGCCTATGTCAACAAACTCCCAGTGTGGTCTATACCAAACAATGACTAATGTAGCCTATGTTCAACAACTCCTAGTGTAACCTATGTCAAACAACTAGTGTAACCTATGTTCAAAAATCCCTAGTGTAGCATATGTCAAACAACTCCCAGAGTAGCCTAGAGTCACAAGCCCTCACTTCTCCAAGGTTTGCCCCCTTGCAGTAGCAAGCTACATTCCAGGATATTACCGCCTCTTCCTGGGTAAAGATTTGAAGTCCCCTTCTCATCTGAAATCAACTAGGGATATCTTGACCAAGAAATAGAAAACATAAAAAAGATAGGAAACGATCTCTGCTACCCACCTCATATAATTGATTTATGTTATCAAAAAGCTCACAAAAAGTTTTATAGTGTTGCTATTAATGAAAAAGAAATGCCTAAAAATGTACTTAGCTTACCTTACTTTCGTGGATTTGAAACCATAAAATCAATATTAAAATCGTTTAATGTTAATGTAGTGTTCTCTTATAACAATACCATTAAAGATATGCTAATTAAGAATAGTCCCATAACAAATAACATCATTTACAAAATTCCTTGTAAGGATTGCCCATCGTTTTACGTTGGTCAGTCAAGTAAAAATTTATGTGTACGTATTAAGCAGCATATGTATTCAGTTAGAACAGCCCAGACTTCAAATGCATTGTTTATCCATCTGAGTGAAAAATCTCATTATATTAATTGGGGTTATACCTCGGTAATTGCTAGATCTAATGATTACATTTCAAGAAGTTTACTGGAATCAGCAATTATACAAATCACTAATAAAAACAACCTAAATCTTAGTCCGGGAATGTACCATTTGGACCTGTATATTTGTAAAATGTTTATGAAGGACCTTAAAATAAATGAACAACTAATAAATTAGTCCCACATGTATATAGTTATTATTTCTCTCTCTCTCTCTCTCTTGCTCGATATACTTATATTTTTTTTCATCTTTTCATTAATAATTTTTTTGGGAACATTTTTGTAAATTTCATGATAATAAGTTGTACATGCCTCCTTTTTTTTTCCAAAATGTATTGTTACCCTGGGTGAATCATCTGTTGACCGCGTGTGTATCCTCCAAGGAGTGGCTGCCCTCAGGCGTTTCCTTGTTTCTGTAGAGTGAAATCGACCTTATTGCTAATCTTGTAGTATCAGTTTGGATATTAAGCCTACCTTGACTATGTTTTTCCTCTGTAAGATCAGTTGTGCCTGAGTAAAGGGTCGAACTAGACCGAAAGTGCTTGGCTATCTCGCTTTTCATTTATTTTCCTTCGTGGCAAAAACCTTTATTTATACATAGCATCACGTTTTATATACTTATTGATCATGTGTTATTTTCAATATATATTATATAATCATAGAATATATATATATATCATTACATATTGGATTTATATGTAATGAAATTAATATAAATTAATTATATATATATTTATTTATATATATTATACGTATGTATATTGTATATATTATATATTATATATATTATAATATTATAAATTTTTTTAATATTAATATATTAATTTTTATTATTTATAAAAAATATTATAAAAATTATATTTCATATGTCTATAATTATATATATATATATATATATATTTTTATATATATATATATATATTATATATAGATATATATAATATTTATATATATATATATAAGTAATATAATTTATAATATATATATATATATATATATATATATATATATATATAATTTATACATACATACAAATAAATATATAAAGTAATATATTACATAATATATTATAATAATATATGGTATATATATATAATATATTTATATATATATATATAATATCTAAATATATATATAATATATATATATATATATATATATATCTATCTATATATATATATATATAATATATAAATATAATATATATATATAATAGAATATATATATACACATTTTATATGCTATCTAATATATCTATTATATATTAGTTTAATTATATATTATATATTATATATTATACACTGTATATGTATATATAATATATATTAATATATATATATAATATATATATATGTGTGTGTGTGTGTGTGTGTGTGTGTGTGTGTGTGTGTGTGTGTGTGTGTGTGCCTGTATAAGGGGTGTGTTTGTGCGCGCTTGCGTGAGTGTTTATTTATTTATAACTGCAGTTAGACTTTGGAATGAGTTTTGTCTTCAAAATGCAACAAGATTCCACTGCTGAATAAATCATTTCACTTTGGGAGAGACTGTCGCGCCGCACAGGTTTCCTCATAAACCCAGGGAGACGTGGTGCGTTGCATAATTCAATTCTTGAGATAATGCCAAAATGAAAAGACAATTGAGGCAATAAATTCACCGCCTGAAACACTTCAATTTTGGTGATAAGACCCAGTGAGCAGTCTGCCTATTTGCCTTCCATCTTTGCATCTCGCTCTTTTGCATATGTATTAGAGAATCATTTATCTAATGGGAGGATAATGAATGAACGGGTGAACTTACCTTCTTGGAAAAGGATTTTTTGTGTATAAAAAGAAATGAAGGAGATTCATACTATGCATCATTATAATCAGTCTATTGTTGTTTATCTAGCATATGAGGGTTATATTTGGGTGTGATGAGTATATATATATATATATATATATATATATATATATATATATATATATATTATATATATATATATATGTATATATATATATATATATATATATACATATAAACTATATATATATGCATATATATATATATATATATCTAATAAAAGGAGCCCATAAAAAAACCAAAATATAGAGAAAAAAGTACTATATTTCAGAGACTGCTGTCTCCCTCTTCAGGTAGATGAATGAGAAAAGTTTACAGAAAAGGTGGTATTTATACCAAGAGGTCCATCCACAAACAAGCCAATTTAAGTCACCCCCGCTGATAATCTTCCTTTAATCTTCTTAAGGGTTGGTTGAATGAAGAGGTTGTCGATCGTGTCCGAAATCCATGCTCCTTTTGAGATGTTCATTACCTGCCTCTCTTTTATTAAGGCCGATTCCATCATTTGACTCTTGTACCGGCAGTGCTGCTATAAATTACACGTGACAAATTCCAGTTTATTCTATGGTTATGTTCATTTATATGGTTGAAAATAGCAGAGTTCTGTTGTCCATACCTAACTGACCGTTTGTGTTGTATTAATCTCTGGGGAAGGGATTTACCTGTAAATCCGATGTAAGATTGGTCACAGTCCTGGCATGGGATTTCGTATACCCCAGAGTCCTTTGGAGATGCCTTTTGTTGGACGTTAATCAGGATTTGGCTAAGGTGTTTGGGTAAGTAAATACAAAAGGGTTCGATTTTCCGAAGGGATTGGTTATTCTCTTAATCGTGTCCAGGTGGGGAATTATTATTTTATTGTTGGGTGTATCTCTGGTCTTGTCTTTAGGGGGTCGGTAGAAAATTACGTTTGCTTTGTGAATTGCTTTCTCAATTATATGGTCAGGATATTTTAAAGACGAAAGTTGCTTGCGAATTAGTTCAAATTCTTTTTCCAGGAATTCTGGGGAACAAATTCGTAAGGCTCTTAAGAACAAGTTACTAGCTACACCTATCTTGATAGTACTGTCGTGATAGCTAAAGTAGTGAATGTATGAAAGTGAGAACGTGGTTTTCTGTATATGGTGAATTTGTATTCTGTCGTATCTCTGATTATTAAAACATCAAGAAAAGGAATTTTGTTGTCTGTTTCCCATTCAACTTTAAATTTGATGCTGGGCACTAATGTGTTTAATTTCGCGAGGAATTCATTAAAATTGCCCCACCTATTATCCCAAAATGTTAGGATATCATCCACGTATCTCATCCACAGCATGTTTTTGGGTTTTTATTGCATTTATTACTGTAGTTTCAAAGTATTCCATGTACAGATTGGCTAGAACAGGACTTAAAGGACTACCCATACTACACCCGAATTTTTGCTTGTAGAATGATTCCCCGAATGAAAATACGTTTCATGTGCCGGAGCTTTCAATTACAAAATTTCTAAATGGTTAGCTGGCCTCCTTTTATTTCCCTTTTTTAGGCACCTTTTCTCCCAGTCA
>NC_087206.1:99081169-99108669 GCF_015104395.2 Macrobrachium nipponense | reverse complement strand
GGAGCGGGGGAGTATGGGTTTGAGACCTACCCTATTATCTAAGTTGGGTCAAATGATGGCCATGTGACAAATTTTGTCTAGACTGGTCAAGCAGTTCAGATTTCTATAGTGCACAAACACACGCACACACACACACACACACACACACACATATATATATGTATATATATGTATATGTATATATATATATATATATATATATATTATATATGTTTATATATATGTATATATATATATATATATATATATATATATATATATATATATATATATATATATATAACTTATCATGGGCCCTGCTGTCTATCAGTACATGATGCAAGAATTGTGTCGTAGTGAGCATCGGTCAGTTGTGTGACCTAACATACGGTGTGAAAAGTAAAATCAACTCAACATAGAGGCTGTTAGACAATATACCAAATTTTGCCAATAAAATTCTTCTTATAAATTCAAGAATACTTCTCAAATCAAAGTACTTCAAGCACTTGCTATGGTTTGCAGGCAGTTATCAGAAATTCATTTTTTTTTAGATATAAGACACCTACCAGGAGGGGGAATGAAATTTCCACAGCCATTTCGTCTGTCAAGAAGATATAGATGAAGAGAGGACGGTTAGAATCCTTCAATGATGGTATCTCAGTCTCCTGGGATCTCATCTTTAAACAATTTAGAGGAATGTCCAAGACCTTAATCCTTAATGAGGGTAAGAATAAAAGGTGTTTTCAGTAGAAGTTTGAAAACAAATTTTTCCGCGGATGTAGTTAAGGCACGAGAATTCGATAAGGAACAGTGAGGGTAGCTTAGAGGGAGAGGGTAAATGAAAGAAGGTTATGATTAAAGAAGAGTAACCTACTATGAGATTCAGGGCTTCTGTAACACGGTTTTTTGCAATAACTTTTTATCTATGCATTTCATAGATATCACGCTTATTCAGAATACACATTATATCTACACATAAATTTTGACTGTATTCTGCATTACGTAGGTTGAGTAAATTTGGTACTTATAATGTAAAAGTGACTTTTTTTGAAGACGGGCCAACTTACTCAGAGATAAGGTTTCGAACGCACTCGTTACGTAACTTATGACAGCATTTCTTCCCTCTTTCTCGATGGATGATTGGCTATACGAAACGAAGGCTATAACTCTGGCAGCAATAAAAAAAATTTAAATACAAGCAAAGCAGTACACCTTTATGAAATCTGAATCCTCTCCACTGATAATTGTCATAATGAACAAACCAACAAAATATGTTAATAGATACAAAAACACTTCGATTATCAGTCTAACTCCCTAAATAAGTGTCCTAAGAAATTATAATCTACTTTATAGGTCACAACCAGATTGACAAGATGTAGGGAATAGTTGGTAATATTCAAATACATAGTAGACAAGCTTGATTTGATAACTGCTGTATCCAATGTCAAGCAATTTTTATTTATCGGCTATCTACCTATTTACTAAAGAAAAGAAAAAAAAATTGACTTTAACGTATTTTGGCTTTAAATCTCCACCAATAATTATTCAGAATGATGACTTCATGAGGCTCCACCCACTTTGGCCTCGTTATAATTCAAGATAACAATGAAGGCTATCATGGACATTGTTGTATTAGAAAATCTAACTCCTGGCTATAAAAACTCATTTGTCGAGTAGTTGTAAGAAGTGCTAAATGATCCTCAGGGATCCCAGCAGTTGGCCTAAACGTTTAATTCATGTAAATTGCTGCTATTACTAATTTTGCGGCACTACTGCTACAGTAGTATTACTACGCAAGCACAGATACCCCACCCACATCTAGGTATCGTTCCGCCATTCATAAAGTCTTTATATCCAACATGGTCGTACAGACTAAAGAAGAAGAAAACAAATTATATCGGATGATCCGTTGGTCTGCTGGAGATTTTAGCACATATAAGCTTGTATTTAATTTGGATAAAAATCTTATTTTAACAAAAATAGTTATATAAAGACTGTTTACATACAATCTCTCTCTTTCTCTCTCTCTCTTGATGGCATAGTGAATAGTTAATGGAAATGTTCAAAATCCTGAATGACATTACAAGTATTATAATCACGTTACACTAAATACAAATCAGACCATAAACATTGGATTTAAACTAGAAACTGAATAATTACCTATTCAGGCTATAGTAAGTATGGCCACGGGCTTTCTCTTGACTATATAAAGTTGCAAGTCGTAAGACAAATGCAGTTTTGCAACCACGGGGACAATTCCAAATCCTGTTACCCATTCTTGACTACTATGGGTTTCAGAGCCGATGGAATAAGGTGAATGGGTTTCTGTCTGGTGGATGGGCGGGGCAACATTTCGTAAAACGATGTTTACCCTGCTTACGTAATGAATGTTTTTCGACTCTTGGCTCGCAATCATTGGCCATGGCGTCGGCTAGATCATTTTTACTCTATAAAAAATAAAACTATCGGGTTTAGGTTATTGATAATGCTGACAAAATTTGTGTGTATTTTAAAATATACATATGTCAACTTTCAGGTACATCCGATGCTTTGATAAGGAGCAAAATCCAAAAAACCGTGTTACAGAGGCCCTGAATTTCATAGTAAGTATATGGAGAATTAAAATACTGAGTGATGCGGTTACTGGGGCAGCTAGGACCCGCTGTAGGTATAAACACGAGGAATGATGAAACCAAGAGGCACATGTTGGGACGATAAATTATAAGGTCCGGTGAAAGATAAAAGATAATGATGAATAGGGAAGTCAAGGATGAATTGAAAGAGAAAACACGAAGGTTGATGGAATGCTTTGCAAGCAATAATTCAGCGAAAGAAAGTAATGGTTCTGTGGGTTGGTCAAATGCAGCAAATCAATTTTAGAATGCAAGATGTTGCCACAACATTATAAGTAATACAACTACCACTGATATGAATATCATCGTTCTCACGGTACCTTCATCCATCTCTTTTTAACGTCAACAGGTTATTCTTTGTCGCACATTCAAACATTTTGCCAGGAAACCGAGTTGTTAATCACCTACCTCCAATCAGGAAAATATGAGTTATTCTTATACTAAGGGAGCTTAGTAGTTTGCTGGACCCTTTGTTCAGTCTTCACTTTTTAACAATGAACGAGCAATGTAACTCTCGCTTCATTTGCTCCATTGTTGTCTCAGCTATTGATAGAGGGAATCGGAACGTCTGTTATGATATTTAAGTCTCATTTTCCAATTCCGTTGTTACTGTAAACAACTTCATGAATGAGAGAGCTCGAAGGACATTTCTGCACAATCCATCACTTTTTTTTCCGCAGTAAAGAAGTTAGTGGGAATGACTTAAGTTGCATTAGTCGACAAGTTGTTACCCAAGCAAGATTGAGTCCCATTCTCTGACACAAAGTAGACGAATTTAAAAGCACATTGCTCTCACTCAAACTGAGTAGAAGAATTAAAGAACATAATACCGCATATGGTCAGATCAGAATTATTATTAAAGAATATATATCGAAATTAAAAATGCATTTTTCAGTAATGGCTAAAGAGCAAACTTCAGCAGCTATTATATATATATATATTATATATATATATATATATATATATACATATTATATATGTATATAATAATATATATATATATATATATATATATATATATATATATATATATATATATATATATTGCTAAGAGAGCTAACACTCCCAGCCTTCGCCAAAAGAGAAAGTTGGACGTACCCAGAATAAAATGTAAAAATTCAAGTTTGGTGGTTTCAGTCCTGTCACAGGACTCTAAAGACGGCGATCCTACGAGTTAATAAATCTCCCCCCATCGCAGGATATCGAGAGAGAGACTAGAACACCACCAAGCAAGTCACATCCTCGACTGCTCTCTCCCTCAGAGCCAATATCCGTTTGTGGCTGAAAAACTCAGTCCCAGTATCTTAAACCTAGTGCCAATCCCACGTCCTTCCAATTGGTACGACAACAGGGGCCATCTCTTCAGAATTAAGAAACAGTAAGTAACTGAGGTTTTCCAGTCACTTAGTTTTTTCTTCTAAATGTTTCCATTTCCAACTTTAACTTTTACTTAGCCCTGACCCATCTTGTTAAACTCATGTCATAAGTGTATTCATTTGTGTTTTATGTATAGATGATTTCTGTCGTCCTCGTTGCTAGCCTCTTATTCTTAATTCATCAATTGATCGCATACCTTTCTCTATTGTAGAAAGGAGTGCTTACCACTGTGGACCTCTGCCACGACTGGTTGCTGGTTACATCGAAGAAATTTCCAAATGTGACCTTATAAACAGCGCCATTGAAGTTTAATTCCCGGCACTCAGTTAACATCCATTATTTGTTTTATGTGCAGCTGCAGGACCCCCAGTAGCCTGCCTTATTCCTCCTTGTCTTCTAATTTTACATTTTAAACACACGTAATTTAGTTAAACTGAGAATTTCTCTTTAGAATCCCGCTAAAGTAAGGCCTTTAGCCCTTATTCCTTCAATGTTTTTATTGCACACATTTATAGCATGGTAAATGAGGATAAAGCACTCGTGCAATTCTTCATAAAGGAAAACTGTGATAAGATTAACAGCAAATCTAACTAGTTTTCCAGAAACAAAGAATGAATTATTTACAATGAAAGCACAACCGGAGAGCCACTGACTATGGGATTACACAATGAGATTCAGTTGGGAATCAGCTACAGGAGGTTATAGCATGCACTGTTGCAATTGTTGAATCTATTGCTTTCCCTGACAGATTTCCACTAGACAAGACAATAATGAAGGATATGAGGTTATCGAGATAACACGTATCTGGAAAAAGAATAATTTCTGGTAAAGCATCATGGATGTTGAGTTCTTTCTCCATCAATAAGGACACGTGGGAGGAATGAATAAATTAATTCACTATGAACAAGGGACAATTAAGTCACTGAAATTATATTACACAGGGAAGCCACAAAACATTGGTAATGGGATTTCAAAAAGCATTTACTGGGGAAGAGAAATTTATGAAATGAAATTAGAAGTTTCATTTAGAGGAAAAGAGAAGTGGTAACTCGGATATTAATTTCAGACATGGATATCCTTGTGCAAGTGCACTTCGCAACAGTGGACAGAAGAGTGGACTTGTCTTCATTCAACAATCGTGGGACAGTTTGTCGCCAGTCCTGTTGCAGCTCCAGTTCCAGCTCTTGGGCAGGCCTGTACCGACTGGGGTGGGGAGAAGGGGGACGTCGAACTATATATACCTATATATGCAATGACATTTATAGAAGAAAAGGTCCAGTTTTGGGAATAAAGACCCCCAATAAAAAACTCTGGGTACGGGCCTGCTGGGCACGTGTGCCAGAATAAGATGGTTCTGGTCGGGCGTAGAGGAGTGATGCGTCTGTCTCAAGTTTGAGCTGGACTAAGGCTGAATTGTTGACCTGGCTCTTGGAATGTGTTATTTTGTAGCCATAGCCTTGGTGGATGATGCCAACGATTTCTGGAAAAAAACATCGAGAGCCAGCAGAAAAGGAAGCACAGAAGTTTTATAAAAATTCACCTATGGAAAGGGGATGTAGCTACCAAATGAACTGTGAATTCCCTACGGATAAATTTAATCTCTACCAGGGCGACCCTTGTTAGCTCCCCGGCATAAAAATTCACTTTTGCTCTTATCCTTATCAGGTCTGGGTGGTTAACCCCAAAGCATAGGATTCTATAGTCAGCAAAGAGACGAGGCGGCGAATATATATATATATATATATATATATATATATATATATATATATATATATATATATATATATATATATATATATATATATATATATATCTTAAAGGCGCAGTAGCTCTTTCCGATTAGAAAAAAACAATCAGGAAAGATGACCAATGCACTTTGATCAAGGTCGATGACGTCTCAAAGATCACATGCCTTGGGCATGGAGCACCCGTGTTTGCTGGATGAAACATAGGGCGTGTCTGTGTGTGTTCGTAACGAACGGTATATGACTTTTATTATGGGGAGATAAGTGCTAAGAGGGGGAACTCGCTGATTGCTTGTGACAGAGTGTGGAACACGCACGCCTGGAAGAGGTGTTGCAGACCCATCGAATAAGGTAACGTAAGAATGAACTTTGAAAAAGTTAACCTTTGAATTTATAATTATTGTGATGGAGAAAGAAAAGTGTGGTGCGGTACACATTCTTTTTGATTAACTTTCATTGGTAAAGTGGTGTTATAATTGTGGTCTCTTTATTTCGGATGGGTTGAAAGTCACCATATAGAAAAATGGATTCTCTAAGACTTTTATTGACTTATTAAAAGGTTATGGTTAGTCGGACATAATGAGATAAGAGGAAAACGATAGTTTAACGTTTTTTGGGGGTCAGAGCTAATTCATTTTATTTTATTTGATTAATTGATTTTATTCCATTTTAATGTTAGGTAATTTGGGAGATAAAAAGTATATTTTTTGTATCTACGGGAGCTTATTTCTAGGGTAGGTGTATTTGCCTTTTAACAGTTTGTTTCATTTTGTTTAAACGAGTGTCATTTGATCTTAAAACCCGTTCAAGATATATATATATATATATATATATATATATCTATATATATATATATATATATATATATATATATATATATATATAATGTATGTGTGAGTAAGTGTTTTTTATGTATTTATTTACATTGATTTTTTCTTAATTTTTCTTAACTCCTCTTCTAACATTTTAAACCTCATTCACAAAAAAATTTTACAGATATAAACTGCCTAGTTTTGTACTTTGGCCATTACTGAAAATTGCTTTTTTTAATTTTGAGATTTATTCATCAGTCATTCTGATCTGATTGTATGCTGTATTTTGTTCTCGTAAACTGTAAGAAACTAAATGTTGTTCCATTTCAGCGAGTCACTAGAGAGAGGAAGCTGTTTCATAGAGGAAATATCTACCAGAATGGGAACTGTCCATTGAGGAAACCCCCAATCAGATGGCGAATTCACCTAAAGTAAAGCTGGTGTGTAACCATTTCATCACGATCAGAAAGACGTAATCATAGTCGTTATATATCTACTAAAACCCTGACTTGTTATCTTGACCATAGGATATCAACCAAAAAACTCTTTTTAGGGCTGCATGTTACTATGCTGTATGTTAATGTATCGTAAAAGTTCAGTTGGTAAATGTTGTGATTCCATTTTAAATTTCCCTCAACTTTGAAAACGTAGTAACATTGACTTCTGAGGTATGCATTCATTTAAATAATAATTTAATTAACAGGTTAACCTCTGTATCACCATGGTTGGCCAGACGAAGAAATATCTCGATGTCACCTGTCTATGAAAAGGAAGTTCCAGTCAAGGTAAGAATTTTTTTACGATTTTTTTCTACTGTGTATCCAAACATTATGCCCATTTTCTGTTTGGATGTGTTTGTTATTGCTAAAAATTTTCCTTTGCTTCTCTGTACCCAATAATACAGTATGTAGTCTTGTATTACTATTGTTTTATAAAATACAAAAAAACAATCATGTTTTGGTTTGAAAAAATCAGCTAACGGAGGTAAGTTTATCTTGCTGCATTTAACTCAATTCAGATTTTCTTGCTTCTGTTTAGCATAAATTAATCTCTAAAAACTGTATATATGGGAGAAGGTTATGCTTCGTTATATGAAGTGTTTTAAAGTCGAAATGTGACTTAAATATGTAATGTGAAACTAGATTTATCATTATTTTATTTTATTTTTTTTATAATATGGCGCCATTGCGATCATGTTTGGTTTGGAAAAATCAGCCGACGGAGGTAAGTTGCTTTATTTCACTGCATTTAACTCGGTTCAGAGATATTTTCTTGCTTCTGTTTAGCGTAAATTAATCTCTAGAAACTATTTTTATGGGACAAGATTAAGCTTCGTTTATGAAGTATTTTAAAGTCGTAATATGACTGAAATACGTCTTCTTGTGAACTAGATTTAGTTATTTTTTTTCGTTAATAGATGGCGCCAGGAGTATTTTTTTTTATTCCTTTAGCTATTTTTACCCAATTTTATCATACTACGAGCTTTTATCGGCGTGAAAACAACAGTAAAATCTGTTCTTTCATGCCCAACACTTTTTATTTTAAATTAAAATACGTTTTTTCCGTTATTATTTGAGGTCGAGTTTCATCCATGTTACTGGTGCACGATGCTTTATTGTTATTAGCAGTGTGAACATTGTTTTCTCAGCTTCGGCTACAAATGCAGCTTAAATTTAGTAGTACTATATTTCCTTGCCGGTATTTTCTCCATAGCGAATAAATGTATAATGTAAAAATATATCGGTCCTATATATTCTACTCAATTAACGTTATCTGTAACAAAACTACGGTAATTTCTAACTATCGTACGATGGCTGAAGTGAAAGCAAAACATTGTTGTTATCAGATTCGGTTCGGTTGTTGTAGCAAAGCAACAGTTGTCTTCATTCACACACACACGCACACACAAGGAACGGAACCCTTGTCGGTACCTGGGGGCTGCTTGTGTTCTATCATTTGGGGAAATTCCTTTTTAGGATATGCATATTTAATGATGGTGAAGTGTTTCCTATCATGTTCTTTGGATGAGAATAGCACAAGGGAGCCTGTGCTAACTCCGAATCTTAAACCATCTAGGCTGAGATAAAGAACTCGTCATTCACGATAACGAATCCATCATTCGCATTTGCAATAAGTTAATATCATTTATGTAGTCATCGGTATACAGTATAGTAATCTGGGTGTCGTAGTATAGAACTTAGGCTATGATTTGGTTATTCACGCTTCAGTTCACTATAGGTTAAACGATCCCCTGTGATTTGAAGCTCTACCCATTACTAAGCGAGTAGTAATAATGTTATAAAGGCTGGGCTGAGTTTTCATGCTTTCCTCTGAAAGTTTCCTACAACATTTTATTGGCATTAATGTCATTCACTTTTGCAGATATGCTGCCTGGGTATTATAGTCTCCATGGCTCAGTATTTTTTAAACAAGGCTTCTATGACTGCCGTAGTTCCATATCAAAACATTCCTAGGTACATCTTCTGTTCAACCGATAATTTATTCATAAAATAGTCAGAATGCTCTTCAACCTTCGTTACAGTTTTTTTTTTTTTTTTTTTTTTTTTTTTTTTTTTTTTTTTTTTTTTTTTTTACAACATTACAACCCACGTTCTTGGCCTTACCAGGCACTTATGACCACAAGGTCCCGGTTCTACCTGAAGCACGCTCACTCTCACTGCATTCATTTTCACTAATTTCAAACTACTCAGACACGCAAGTAACAATGTTATCAGCCATCATTAACAAAATATCAAGCCCAAAGGAAACACTCATAACATCATGAAAAATGCACAAGGGACACCAACTGATCTGTTCAGGAAAGATGCCTGGGAAGGAATGAGTTGGGATTTTTATTTGTCGGTTAGGTGGGTAGTGGCAACAGTCAACCAATCAAAACGCTTACTCAGGCAGAGTGGAATCCTCACACTGTAAACCTAAGCTCAGTCAGAGTGGAATACTCACACTGTAAATCTAAGCTCAGTCAGAGTGGAATACTCACACTGTAAATCTAAGCTCAGTCAGAGTGGAATCCTCACACTGTAACATTCACATAAAGCACTTCCCTCCCCAGTGACTTGCTTACTCTCCATTTAAAGGGACAATAGACTAATACCTTTCCTACTGTGTATGTTTTGTCACTGTATTGGAGGAAAGTCATTTGTGTTTAGGGCAATATTTGAGTGTGAAAATTGAGTCAGAGTCATGTCTGATCCACTGTTGGAAAGAGCAAAAGTTGGGGAATATTATCTATCCTACTGCACAGGCCTCACATTTGAAGTTTGTGCAAAGTTGTCAAAAAGGAAGTTAATCATAAATAGTATAGGGAATTCCTGTGTGTGTAGATGATGGGATACTGATTAGGGATTGGGAAGGAGAACTGCAAGCACTAATGACAGTGAAATTTTTTTCAAGAAGGGAAAGTTAAGAGGATATGTGAACAAAATTAACGTTGTGAAAGTAAATAGAAACAAAAAATACGTATAGAGCAATAAATTATGACATTTTGATATATGAATGTAAATATATGAATGACAGTAGGGTGATAAAATTTAATCACAGGACAAGTGAAGCAGGAAAGATAGCAGGTTGAGATAAAAAAATCGGAAAAAGACTTAGGGTATCTCTGGAACCCAAGGTAAGAATATATAAAGTGATAGTTGAACTAACACTCATGTATGGAAGTGATGTGTAGAAGTTGAATGGGTAAGAACAAAAAAAAAGTTTGATTCTTGATGTGATTTGTTTATTGTTATATATGGCGTCAAAAGAACTGAAAGAACTGAAGAATGATAGGTTGGTGAGAAGATTTTATAATTGAGCGTGATACAAGAAAAGAGGAGAGCAAGGATCGAAAGTGCTGGTTAGATGACGTGAAAGAAGTTTTGGAATGGATGGCAAGGTTGGTACAGTTTGTATAGGGGTTCAACACATTGCTGGTGAGTGTATATGTGGAATTGTTTTTTTTTTTTTTTTTTTTTACGGGTTAATTCATGTACAAGTCAACAGTTTAGTCGGAATGTTGCAATAACCTCTGTGCTGCTTGGTTTCAGGAGCCAACACCTTATAGAGGAAAAGCTTAATGTTGAAAATGTGTAAGATTTTAACTTTTTCTTTATCACATCAGATTTAGAATATCCATGAGTTTCATAACGGAGAGAAATGAAATCATACATTAAAGGTTCCAATAGCTTTCCTTAGAGTGTGTGGTAAAGTTAGCCATGCAATGTTTTTTTCTATGGTGAGTGAACTGATATTTTGTGTATTTTTCGTATATCTGTAGTCAACAATGGCTGTAATTGCTACGTTTGTCGAAATATATTTGTTCGTAGAAATTATTATACACTTTTGACAGAAATAAATTGAAAAGACGAATACCCCACATCATATGAATCGGAGACTCCAAATTTTATTGTATACACAGTTTTTTGGTAGGGAAAAAAGTATTCGCAAAGAATGGTCCTCAGTATTCGTGTGTTTGAGTGCAAAATACTGCTGAAGCCGTTAATTATAGTGCGATGCTCTCAGAAGAAAACGCTGGGAAAATCCCATTAAGGATTATCCAGCAACTTCCTAATCCTCATATCTTTCATATGTAAAATTAATCAAGGGTAGTGTTTGCGCAAGAAGGGTCGTGAATAGAAGAGATATTTGTAAAAGTCCTTCAGTCGGATATACAAATAGGACAGGTAGCTTTCACTCTGGAAGCCCAAGTTTCTTAAGATTCCCCATTGGGAACGCCATATCAGACTACCATCTTGAATAAGTAAACAGGATCAATACGAAATGCTTTTTAGGTCGATTGAAGCCGGATGTTGCATCATTTCGACGGAGAGGCAGAAAAGAAAGAAGAAAAAACAACATCAAAACCTATAAGTTTCAAAGTGGCGTGCAGTTACATGCGAGAGAAAATATTTAACGATTGTGTAGCCTGTTCGAATAGATTAACATCGTATAATCTACACGTTCGACTTCATAGACCGTAAAACAATTTGCATTTTGTCTTCACTTCAAAACAGTATGATTAATATCATTGCAATGTAAGAAAAATTAAAAAATTCACACACAAATATATATGTAATATATATATATATATATATATATATATATATATATATATATATATATATATATACATGCATACACACACATACATATATATAATTCAACATGATGGTTAGGCTATTCCTTGGCAGTACAAACCAGAAGGCGTAGAAGAAGACAGCATTAAACATATGTCACTTTATTCTCATCATCCAGGCTAAAATAAAAGTTAAAAATACTGATATAAAATACAGCATAAAATTATTTTTGTTGACATACAAAACACATTGAATAAAGTAATACAAGGAAAGTAACAACATTGAAATACAAGTTGCTCTAAAAAATAAAAGATAAAATAAAACAAAATATATAAATAAATAAAAAGGCATTATTAAAGTTACGAAATGACACCTTGTCTCAACGACGTTCGGTTGCTGTATGGAAAACGCATCGAAAGTAAACAAGAAGAAGGGCCTGGTTTAAGCTATGTACAAGGGAACAGATAAAGAGTGGTTGTTTAAGGTGGGGACTAGTTTCTTTATAGCTATAGATTCTAATATTGGAAGCTGGTGTTTGTATGGACACGATAACAATATCTTGAAATCCTTATAGTTTATATTATTATTTATTTTTTTTTTTTTTTACAAAATTTCCCATGATTCCTAATATCAGATAGTTCTGGGTTGAACAGTTTACACCCTGTACGGAAACTAAGACCCATATGTGTTAGTTTCCGTACAGGGTGTAAACTGTCCAACCCAGAACTATCTAATATAAGGAACCATGGGAAATTTTGTAAAAATGATATAAACTATAATATAAACAAAAATGATAGATATAATATAAACTGAAATAATAAACTCTAATATAAACTAAAAATAATATAAACAATAAACTATGTGCATCACATTCCACCTTAAGCAAGCGGCGCGTGTTTCCAATGTAAGTCTGCCTATTGCATCGGCAGCAGGTATAAATATAAACAACTCCGGATTGCATTAAGGGAGGGAATCTCTCTTTATGACGCAACATATTACCGATAGCCCTAGGGTTCAGAAAGACAAACTTAACATCAACAGCTGGAAAATGATTAATTAAAATTCTCCTTAAGTGAGATAAAAAAAAAGAGGTGCCATGCATATTAGGAAATCGTATATAAAACTTGAATTTCTGGGCCAAATGTATTGCTGCTGGAGGATGAAATTAAAATTCCAGAGTTTTTCTGACGTATTTCATTACTTTCGACGCGTTTTCCACACAGCAACCGAACGTCGTTGAGACAAGTGTCTTTTTAACTACTAACTTTAATAATGCCTTTCTATTTATTTATTTATTTTTTATTTTTTTTTTTTTTTAAAGTAACTTGTATTTCAGTGTTGTAACTTTCCTTGTATTACTTTATTCAATGTGTATTGTACGTCAAAAAAATAATTTTATGCTGTATTTTATATCAGTTTTTTATTTTTTATTTTAGCCTGGATGATGAGACATTGGTCTCGAAACGTCCCGATAAGAATAAAGTGACATATGTTTAATGCTGTCTTCTTCTACGCCTTCTGGTTTATATATATATATATATATATAGATATATATATATATAGATATAGATATATTATATAGATATATATATAATAACATATATATATATATATATATATACATCATATATATATATATATATATATATATATATAGATATCTATATATATATATATATATACACATACATATATATATATATATATCTATATATATATATATAGATATTACGTATATATATATTATATATATATATATATAATATGTATACGTACTATATACATATATATATATATCTATATATATCATATATATATATATATATATATAGATATATGTATAATATATATTTATATATAGTATATATATATATATATATACTTGTATGTAGTACTATATATATCATATCTATCTATACTATATATATATATATATATATATATAGATATATATATATCTTATATATATATATAGTATATATATATATATATATATATATACTATATACATATATCAGAATAAATATATATATAGGACAGATATATATATTGTATAGATATTTATATAAATAATATATATATATATATATATATATATATATATAGGTATATATAAGATATTATATATATAGATATATTAAGACCATATATTGTATGTATATATGTTACGTATATACTGTACATCATAGTATATATATAACATACTACACATAGATATACATAATATTACAAAAGATATAATATATAGATATATATATATATAATAATTATATTATATATATATATTAATGTATATACGTACATATATATATATATATATATTATATATAATAATATATAAATTACATATATATATAGATATAATATACATATTATATATATATATATATATATTATGTATATACGTACAATATATTATAATATAATATATATATAGTATGTATGTAATATATATATATTTATATATATATATATATATATATATATATATATATATATGTGTATGTATTATGTATGTATATGTAGTATGTATGTATGTATGTATATATATATTATATATATATATATATATATATTTATATATATATATATATATATATATATATATATATATTATATATACATAATATATATATATTATATATATATATAATATATAGCTATATATATATATATATATATATACTATATATATTATATATATATACATATATATACATATATATATATATATATATATATATATATATATATATATATATATATATATATATATATATATACACACGTATTTAAGGACTGGCAGAAGGTCAGTACCAAAAGGGTAAAAATCAAAGAGATAATCCAGGATAATCTGGGATCACGTGGTCACAAACTAAATCCATAGATTTAACCATACGAGATATGGAAGCTTAGCAATACAATACATTAATTCCGTTGGTTATGTTTATCAACAAACTTTTATAATTATGAAGGCATCAAATTTAAACAAACCAACTCTTAAATTTAGAGCACTTCCATTATTTGACTTGATGAAAGAAGATTCGGTGATATTCCTTTTAATTGTGTCGCTACACTGGGCTAAGGATTTTGGTTCACTCCAGTTAACAGGATGATGTAAATCTCGTATGTACAAGTAATGCAATCGATATTTGGCTAGTTCTCAGAGAATACTGGTGTTGTTTGATTCATTGTGAAAGTGATTTTACAGTTTGTCTGTAGTATATTTTATCACACTTTTTACAAAGAATTTCATATATGCAGCTAGAAGCAACTTTGGGTTATTTATTACTAAATCATTAACATTAAAAAAAGCTTAAAAATTCTAGGAATTTCTGAAAATCCTTTATCATACGGTGATTTGAGAATATTATGCTTCATAAATTCAAGTTCGTCATTAGTTGGATAAAATGTTTTCTTAGCTCTTTTCCATGCTACACCTACGCAAGCCCTTGGGTATTTAAGTTTCACGGCAATATCATAAAATTTAGTTTTAATCTCAGCGTCTATAAACTTCGGGCTACAGACACGCAGAGGCCTTAGGAAATTCCCAGAAAAAACTGAAAATGTAACATTTTGATGGTGATTGGAATAATAATAAACAAAAGAGGCAATGTTATTTGATTTTCTTAAGACTGAAAAGTTGAAATTTATATAATTATTATGGTCTGTTACATCAAGAAAATTAGATTTTATAAAAGGGAACTAAATTGTTGATCCTCATCAGAAATTCCCGGAGATTTTCCTGAAATGGATAAATTCAGAAAATATCATTCCCATACCTAAACCATATAACTTTTTGGGGCAAAATTCTTGATAAGAATTTTGTTTTAAAAATTCCATGTAAACATTGCTAAGGACAGGAGATAAGTGATTACCCATAGCCATACCGAACTTTTGTACAAAATAATTATCCAATTAAACAAAATTTACCTTCTTTGATTCATAACCCTATAAGACTAATGAGGTTTGCTACTGTCAAAAGACTGTTATAACTTTATAATTCTTCCTCTTAAAAATTCCTCCAAATTTTTTTTAAATAAGACGGCATCAAAACTAACCATATTAAAATCAAAATTTAAATTTAAACTATTCAATTTGTTTATGAAGTCGAGAATATTTCACAATAATATATGTTCGAATTGTGTGTGTTTGTGTATTATAAGTGTATGTGTGTGCGTGTGTATGTATAAAATCCAGAACTTATAATCGTCCTCGTGATTACTATAGCTTTTATGGCTCCGTGTTAGTGTTACCATCAGGAGCATCTAGTAATTATCTAGTCTGGCCTGCCCGTCTGTCAAGCTGTCCAAAAATTTATACTATGGCTGGCCGTCGTTTCGTCGAGGTTAAAGTTTTCACAGCGCAGTAATTTTACAGTGTGTATGAAAGTAAGACTTAGAAATACAACTCGTATGTCAGTGGATAATTGACATAATTATATACTTGTGATCCACGTGGAGAGGTAATTTTTAAGCCGTAAAAGGTCTACTGAAAATGGAACACTTTTCGTCTCTTGAAATATACAAGATAGGGATTTCATATTTGGCATGCTGCCTACCTTTCAGTCTACCTATATCAGATGGCATAGTTGGTTGACAAGATAAAGAAGCCCATTGATTTTGGAGTCAAAATTCCAAAGGTCAAGGTCAAAGTCAAGTAATATGTGGCATCTTATGTAAAGAAAATTTAACGTTCGAGTATCATACTCACTGCTGCGATGATGCTTGGTGGAAAGAGGGAAGCCGAATGTTAGCAGGCAAGAGAAAGAATCTTGATATGCAAGTCAGGAGGTTGGAAGCCAAGTTCATTTTTTTAAATTAAACCTAACTATATATTGTAGGCCATGTAACAAGGAACCGTTGAGAAGAGCTCTATGTGGTGTGTGGGTTCTGCAGTGCTAAGGTCAAAATCAAGTTCAAAGTTAGTTGGAAGGCTTTAATAGGTTGTGAATCCCATGTAAAGAGCCCACTTTGGACAATCATCCTCTTGTTTGTTATAGATGCTAGATACTTGTAGGAAGTAGCCTTTTGATTTTAGAATAAAGTCAAAGATTAACGTCAGCAATAGGTTTGAGAATTTTTTCTACTATTAAGAAAAAAAAATACCATTAAACATTTTGCTTCATCCTTGTTACATGTTGGCAAGAGAAGCAGTCTTGTTGATTTTAGAAAAATCACATACCAAAGTCAATAATAGGTTTGACACTTTTGTGAACTCATTAAGAAGTACACTTTGACCATTAAGTCTCATAGTCCTTCTGAGATAGCAGGTGGTTAGATGAAGAAAAAATTTGGTTTTGGATCCAAAATACCAGGGTACAAATTATAATAGTTTTGACAGTGATGAGGACATTGTATGAAGATCACTATCACATTTCATACTTGCTAGAGATGCCACCTGGCTTGAGGAAATTGCCTAGAGATTTAGGGGTAAACAATTTGTTGGCTAAGGTCAGTAGTAGACTGCATTGTTGAGGCCGCCATTATAAAGAGTACAAAGTAGCTTAATCTCGTGTGTGCTAGGTAGATACTAGGTGGCCTTTTGATTTTGGAGTTAAAACGCAAAGTTGAGGGAGAAAGCAATAAGCTTGGGATTGGTGTGGATACCTAAAACTACTACTTGACCTTAAATCTGATACCTGCTACAAGGATATCAGGTGGCCAAAGGAAGAGAGCAGTTGATTTAAGAGTCCAAATGTCTGAGCCAATGTATGGTATACATTTCGGAATATTGATATTCCATATTAACAGTATTCTTGGTCCTTTCATTCTCATATTTGCTACAAGTATGCTATGTGATCGAAGGAAAAATATTCATAATTTTGAAGTGAAAACGTCAAAGTTAGTAATGTGTTTGTCAGTGTTGTGTAAACCATAGAAAGAGCACAAGTTGACGTTTCAGTCTCATACATTTCATGTTTTGTGGACACCATAGGAATAGCACTAGTTCATACTTTTTATGACAATGTTAGTTGTGCCAAGTTAGAAGCTTGTTGGCTTTATTTAACAAAGAGATACAGATGTACTAAACTGAAAAGTAAGTACATCCAGTTGAGGTGGTCAGAACTCTAGGTTTATTAAGGTTGGTTTTGTAAAAAAAAAAAAAAAAAAAAAAAAAAGGTTTATCAGTAAAGAGTAAAACTTTGTTTCTGTTGTTTAGATCATGATTAATCGTAGTCTACCTGAAAAGGACATTGTGTGAAATAATAATTATGCTTATAAAAGGGCTAACATTAAACCAGAAAACGGAAATAAACACTGTCTTTCTATCAGGTGTTCTCTAAAGTTAAAGTCACAGAGGGTGAAATAACAATCAGTGTGCCAATATAAACAGTGAGGGATAACAAATACCAGAGATAAAATGCTAAAGTTTATTACAAAATTGTTAAAGTTAGAAGTGAATAACAGAACCTCTGAAAATATAATAAGTGAATGCCAATCACACAATGAAAACGAAATTAAAACAAATCACCTACACCGTTAATGATAGAATAAATAAAACATACAAATGATAGAATAAATAAAACATATATACCAAATAAAGAGGGGGTTCTGAAAGGGAAAGGAAATGTCGGCCAGATAGGAGCCTAACAATTTACAATACTAATGGAAATTCTCTTTTCTAAACACGATGGCCACCAAAAGTCTAAACCTCCACTGGATCCTCCTGGAGTAAGCAGGCACTGCTTGACCATAGGGTCCGCACATAAAGGCTACAAGGCAGGAATAACCTTTAGGGTCCTAAGTCAGGCCTGACCACAGCACAACGGACTCAAGTCCCTCAGCATTAATAAAAATGTGACGACTTATACCTGCAAGGCTACAGCAAGTGGAGAAGTAGCAGTGTTGTGGACAACTCCAGCTCGAAATAGAGAAAATTCTTCCAGAATTGCGGAGTTAATTTGCTGTAGTCCCAGAGAGGTTGTATAACACGAAGGCCAGAATCAGACTGCCATATCTGGGCACAGGGACTTCCAAAGTCCCCTTGGAATACTCCAAGGAAACCAAAAACAGGACTCTGGGAATAAACAGGCCAAGGATAAAAAACAGGAATGAAAACTCAAAGTAACGTGGAGGAGGAAAACTTAAAACCCTGATGGGGATACTATAGTAAATGGCAAATTAGGGTAAACTAAAGATAAGGATTCTAAACCAAAACAAAAAAAAAGAGGACAAAGATCTAACACCTCCACACCTATAATTTTTTTTTTAAATTCTGCAATAAATTGACTTATGGAACAAGGTTTTTCTTTTGAAAATACATCTGTTAAAGTTAACAAACAAAGTCAAGAAGGCTTAACATTACTGAGAGATGCATAGCATAAAGAGTTGGCTTAAAAAATCTTTTCTATTAATATCTGAAAGAAAAATATACATACATATACACATACACAACATATATAACACAGGTTACTGCTCAACTCCCCACTTCACAAAACTGTTTCTCTAGCACAGAGTCCAAAACAACCATAATTGTCCTGGTTTTAATCACAAACGGCATCATAATATAAAGCACCCACTTCGCACCATAACAAAATGTCCTGGGAAATACCAAGTGACAAAACCACTCACAAATTGTGAAATATGATTAATTCTAAAACTGTTTATTTTTCCAAGGAGTATAGACCCAAAATCTTATATTAACATAATAGGGCCACATTGCCCTAACACTGTTAGGTAATGAGGACCCAAACCTCAGTACCTCTCTAAGCACCTTAATAATACATAGGTCACCATCACCACAACCTTAATCTTATTTTACAATAAACCTTATTATTACCATAAGCCACAGCGACTCAATTCAAGAAAACCTACAAAGACCGTCTTCTCCCTCATTTTTTAAACGACAAGACTGAGGGAGAACAAATCACATTCGTGAATCCAGCCGCTAAAGGATTCAAATCCCTATTCAGGAAAGAACATTCTGCCAACACGTTATCTTTGCCAGGGATGTGTTTGAATTGTAAGTTCCATTCCTGCAATAATATACTTCAACGAGCCAACCTTTGATTTTATTCTTAAAACGATTGAGAAACATCAATGGGTTGTGGTTAGTTAAAACTAGAATAGGAGAATCTTTGGAAGAAAGATAGACATTAAAATGATTAATGGACATGAGGAGGTGTTAACTTCTTCGAGAAGTAGGCTACCGGATAAGGTATCCCTTGCTCATCCTGTTGCAATAGCACTGCCCCAACTCCAACATCACATGCATCTGTAGCAAGTGAAAAGGGGATGCTGAAACTGGGGGCTCTCAACACTGGAAAGCTTAATAAACCACTCTTGAGGGACTCAAAAGCCTTTCGAGTCTCTCCAGTCCAAATAAAAGTCACCTGTTTTTTAAGGTTAGTAAGGGGATCTACAATGTCTGAAAAATTCTTTACAAAGCGCCTATAGTACCCAACTAGGCCAAGGAATCTCCTAACATCCCTCAGGTAGGAAGGGACTGGCATCCTCTTTACTGCCTCCACATTAACTCTCTTTGGAGCCACCTTCCCATTACCAACTATATGCCCTAAATACACCACTTCTGCCTTAGCAAAATCGCATTTACCCAAATTCACAACCAAACCAGCTCTTCTCAACACTTTAAATAGACCCTCCATGCGTTTCAAATGAGTTTTCCAATCGTCACTATAAATTACAATGTCGTCGATGTAAACCACAACCTTCCAAACCATAGACCACAGAATTCAGTAACCTCTGATAGGTTTCGGCTGCATTCTTCAACCCAACTGGCATCACCCAACATTGAAATAAACCCTGGGGAGTGACAAAAGCAGATAAGGCCCTGGCACGTTTAGATAGTGGCTCCTGCCAGTAACCTTTAAGATCAAACTTACTAATGTACTTTGCTTGCTCCAACTGATCAATACAATTCACTCGAGGCGGGGGAAACTATCGAAACGGGTAGCCTCGTTCAATTTCCGATAGTCTATTCACATTTTGTACCTTCCATCAGACTTTTTTACCTATACCACAGGTGAAGACCAAGGACTATCACTCTGCTCTATGAGACCATGTTTTAACATATACTCCACTTCCTTGGCCACCACCTCACTTTTCATAGGATTCAAATGATAGGGGGACTGCTTGACTGGAAGGGCATTACCTATGTCTATGTCATGCTCCAAAATTGGTGTACGACTAGGGAGATCAGAAAATAGATCCTTATAACGATACATTAACTTTTTTCAACACTCTTCGTTTCTCCATATCCAAATGCATAACTAGATTATCAAAATTTTTCAAGGAATTCTGATTGTCAGAAGGCCAACACTCTTTGTAAACTAATTTACTCTCATCAAAAATATTTGAAAAAATAATTATAATCATCATTGTTACAATTCCCAACAAAAGCCATAGGAATCTCATTTTCCCCATCCACAAATTTCTTTAACATATTTATATGGCAGAGTTGATACGGTTTCCTGCGCTCAGGGGTCTCCACCAAATAATTAACTTCCTTCACCTTTTTAATTACCTTCTAAGGACCTGAAAAAGAAGCCCTTAAAGAATCCCCTGGTAAAGGCAACAACACCACCTTTTTGCTTGCAGTGAAACTACTAGGCTTGGATTTCTTGTCAAAATAATATTTTCATTTTACCTTGGCTGTTTTCCAAACATTTCCGAGCAAACTCCCATGCTTTAGTCAATTTCTCACCAAGTCCTGACACATAGTCCAACAAATTAATGTTAGGACTGTCACCCTCCCAAACTTCTCTTATAACTTCAAGCGGACCATGAACACTGTGCCCTAAAACTAAATTGAAAGGAGACTGACCCAACGACTGACCTGGAGATGAACGAAAAGCGAATAATATATATGGAAGTTCCTTATCCCACTCGGACCCATGTGCCAAACAATATTTCTTCAGCATGGACTTCAACGTTTGGTGGAACCGCTCCAAAACACCCTGAGTCTCACGATGATACGGGGATGACGTGACATGGTTAATCCCCTACTCTGCCATTTTATCTCTGAAGTACCTACTGGGGAAATTAGAGCCGTTATCAGTTTGGATTACCTTAGGCAACCGAAACTTTGTAAAGAAATTTATCAAAACATCAACAATCTTTATACTTTTGATTGTACAGAGGGGAATAGCCTCAGGAAAACAGGACGTTCTTCTATAATTGTAAAAATATATTCATTCCCACTCCGTGGTCTAGGCAAACGACCAACTAAATTAATTATAGCTTCCTTGAAAATTTCTGACACCAAAGGAATTGGGATTAACAGCGCCTTCGACATCAATTGATTAGGTTTTCCTACCTTCTGACAAATACTACACCCGCTGACAAACTTCTTCACATCAGATTTCAAATCTGGCCACCAGAAGTTGGACAGAAGTTTCAACACTGTCTTCCGAATGCCAAAATGCCCTGACAAATGATTTTCATGAGCCACAGACATCAATCTCAATCTGAAATCAAAAGGATCCATTAACTGATGAACCACCTCACACTGGTCAGTATCCACCTCTTTAAGCCTACTGCACCTGTACAGAATGTTATTAATTATTCGGTACTGAGGCACTGTAAAATCAAAGAGAGGGCCAGACTCCTTAGATAAATTATGGAATTCTGTCTTCTGTGCTTTGACAAGTTCTTCCCTTGTCCAATTTTGTTTAACAAAATTATCTCCTACCACCACATTACCACCACCACCACCACCACACTACTACTACTACTACTACTACTACTACTACTACTACTACTTTCTAGACTACTTAAATTTAAATTGGTTGTTGACTCTGCAGCATCAACAACCCTAGCGTGAGAACGAGTAACAACAGAGATTTCAGGGTTTACCATCAAAATAGGACAATTAGAGTTTATATAAACTACGTCGTTACCCAAAATGATGTTGTCTTTCACAGGGAACTTTTCCACAATAGCCAATTTAATACTTCCAGAAAATAACGGACAGTTAAAAAAAAAATGCCGATAGGATAAGATCCACCGAATCTGGAAAACCTGCTAAGATCACAAATTCGTCCTCAGAGGCTTCACAATCAACTGGCAGCGCCCCTCTCAGGATTAAGGACTGCGAGGCGCCTGTATCTAGTAAAATTCGCACTTTCCTTTTCAAGGACGAACCAACAGTTGCCACACAACCCTCAGAGATGAATTTACCGAAACTGCCACTAGTCATTGATCTCCAGTTTCGGTTTTAGCAGACACAGCTTTATTGTCTCCCACACCCATTACCAGTTTTTGCAGAAACTTTTGAGACTTCTTAAAAGCGAAACACCTACTTCTAACATGACCCCTTTTTCTTACAAAAGAAACAAACTACACCTTTCACAGAGTCATAATTATTCCCTACATTCCTGGAAGAGACATTATTATTATTATTCCTGGAAGAGACATTATTATTATTATTCCTGGTAGAGACATTATTATTATTATTCCTGGAAGAGACATTATTATTATTATTCCTGGAAGAGACATTATTATTATTATTCCTGGAAGGCATTTCATTATAATTGCTATGGCTGGCTTTATTCCAGCCAGAAATACCTTGGGAAATAGTATTCTGAAATTCAACTTTATGAGATAAAACATATTCGTTACTAGTTACAGCCACCTCCTGAAATTTATCAAGTTTTAGTTTCTCCAGATCAGACTTTAATTTATCTGGAACACATCACTTAAATTCTTCAATTAATAATAATTCTTTCTATATATCAAAACTGTCCACCTCCTTCAACTTGAACCAGTCCTCGGCAAACTGTTGCTTCCCCCTGGCAAACTCTACAAAGGTTTGATCATCATTTTTCCGCAAGTTCCGAAAGCGCTGTCTATAGACCTCCAGGACTAACTCATACGCTTTTAATATAATGGCCTTGACGTTCTCGTAATCCGAGGCCAGACTCTCATCCAAGGTTACATATACCTTCTGTGCCTTCCCAATAAACTTGCTCTGTATTAAAGTGGTCTAGTGTTCTACTGGCCACTGCAGCCTAGCAGTCATTCTCTCAAAGGACACAAAGAACTCAGCCACATTCGATTCTTTGAACGTGGGAACAAATTTCAATGCCTGTACCAAATTAATCACTGGACTAACAGATGACCTAGGGGAGGACAGCGAGGAAGAAGACGGGTTAGGCCCCCATTTTCCTCTTTCGAATTGCCTTTCTTTCTCTCTCTCTTCTGCCCTTAACTTTTCCATCTCAAACTCTAAAGTCTGCAACTGAATTTGCCTTTCCAACAATTTCACAGTACCACCGATTTCATCTCCATATCACCGTGTGATTTTACAGACTTAACACTTTCATAAATAGTTAACAATAACAATCCTTTTTGATAGAGGGGTCAAACTCTGTCAAAATAATTACCAACAGTGTTCAATTCATCCCTATTTAGATCAGCCAACCTATCTTTTTAGCCCTCTCCACTGATTACATCCAAAATAGCAGCAGTCTCCATTGCGAAAAAATAAAGAAATAACTTACGAAGCCAAATACAAAATACCTAGAGGTGCTTGACCTATGCCAACAACCCTCACAATCAATACTGCACACAGAACACTTTACAGGAACGGAAATCCTGGCAATATGGTCGCCAAAATATGTTATGACCCTTCTCAAAGGGCTAACACCAAACCAGAAAGCAGAAATACACACTGTCTTTCTAATAGGCGTTCTCTACAGTTAAAGCCACAGTGGGTGAAATAACAGTGTACCAATATTAACAGTGATGGATAACAAATACCAGTGATAGAATACTAAAGTTTATTACAAAATTGTTAAAGTTAGAAATGAATAACAGAACCTCTAAAAATACCATAAAAAGTGAATGCCAGTCACACAATGAAAACAAAATTAAAGCAAATCACTTACACTGTTAATGATAGAATAAATAAAACATACATACCAAATAAAGAGGGGGTTCTGAAATAGAAAGGAAATGACGGCCAGATAGAAACCTAACAATTTACAATACGAATGGAAATTCCATTTTCTAAACACGGTGGCCACCAAAAGTCTAAACCTCCACGGGATCATCCTGGAGTAAGCAGGCACTGCTGGACTATAGGGTGTGACAGCAACGGACAAATAAGACAGGGATAGCTCATCCCATAAAACTTCAGGGTCCGCATATAAAGGCTACAAGGCAGAAATAACCTTCAGGGTCCTAAGTCATGCCTGACCACGAACACAACGGACTAAGTCTCTCGGCATTAATAAAATGTGACGACTTATACCTGCACTCACCGAGGTCCCCCTGGCAAATACTGGCCCAAGGCTACAGCAAGTGGAGAAGTAGCAGCGTTGTGGACAACTCCTGCTCGAAATAGAGAAAATTCTTCTTGAATTGCGGAGTGAACTTGCTGTAGTCCCAGAGAGGTCGTATAACATGAAGGCTAGAATCAGACTACCATACCTGGGCACAGGGACTTCCAAAGTCACCTCGGATTACTCTAAGGAAACCGTAAACAAGACTCTGGGAATAAACAGACCAAGTATCAAAAACAGGCATGAAAACTCAAAATAACGTGGAGGAAGAAAACTTAAAACCCTGATGGGGATACTATAGTAAATGGCAAATTAGGGTACACTAAAGATAATGATTCTAAATAAAAAAAAAGACAAAGTTCTAACATCACCATTTACATGACTTTTAGCTTTTATAGTACTGTTCATCTGATTCATTTGCCTTCTATCCACTTGGTTATCCAAATTCAGCTTCATCTTTCTTCAATTCTATTGTTAGTCGAAAATGCTTCGTATGCTGCAGGCCTTGTTAAGTTTGGAGATTTTGAAGCAGTGGTCTTAAAACCTGGGCCGGTAATGGAATACAAAAAAAAAAAATGTAGACCCAAAGATTATTTCCCTTGTGTTTGTGAAAATCTATCATTACATAGCTGCAATGTTTAGCTATTTTTAAGAAATTGCCTAGAGGGAATCCATTTTGAACTCCAATTAGAATTGGTAATATAACTGCAGTTAGCAAATGTAGGGTCAGGGTAAGCTGCAGCCCAGCTGATTACCATCTCATTTCTATAAATTCCGTTTCATCAAATGTTATGAACATCTCTGGGAAAAAACATCTGATTGCTTAATGATTACATTCATAGGGACCTGGTTACTTGTGATACTACATTTTTCAGTGTTGTAGATGAATTATCCCTAGAGTCTGGTCGTGATGTTTGCATGATTATTTTTTACTTTAATTCTGCTCTAAACTGAGTTAGTTATGAGGCACATTTTTTTAAAACTTACGACAGATGGAAACCAGTCAACCATTTCCTAGTATTATCATTACAAAAAGTAGCCATTGATTGACACTTTAACGTCTACAGGAATGTAATTTGCAGCGTTGTCAAGGGTAACATTCTTGGCCCAATTTATATGTATGATAACTGGTTTTAACTTTAAAACAACCTTATTGCTTATGCAGATGATGCTGCTCTCTTTACGACCTGAAGATGCTGAATCTCTTATTAGCGATTTCGCTAAAATTAATGTTTAGTGCAAATTAAGCTACAAATATTCAATATCCAATTTTCTCGGCCTCAGAGATAATACAAAAGTACAAAAGGGGAATTGTAATTGATAAGTGGTTCATCACCTGCCAGGCTCGAACTGCCGAACAGTGAGTACCAATGACGTTCAGTGACTTTAGATCACTCTACTATCAAGAGTTTAAGTTGATACCGACTCTTCCGCATATAAACCCGTCGAGCTCTGGTATTTGTAGTACTTAACATTGGCATCAACCCACCATCAGTGCATTTGAAACACGTGGCTATTTATGAATGAACTGTTATCATCTCACCATGACATTTTGTATACACAAACATAAACCTACATATTTAGTCCGCTCTACCTCGGAAATAATACAGAAGAGGTAGTACTAAAATTCCCCATCGGCATTACTTCCGAAGTAGAGCGATTTTGATATTAATCGTCATTTGCAGTTTAAACCTCAGAAATAATCTAGTATTATTTCCAAGGTAGAGCGGGTGGATATTAAACGACATTTGTTGAATAATGTGAGTATATGAAATGTCACGGTGATCTGATAAAAATTCCTACTTAATATATACACAAATACAGTATAAGAACTGGCAATATGTCAGATGGCTTATTTGTACATATGAATATAGAATCCTGTATAACTGAAAAATACTATGACAATTTATTAAATATCTGCCTAGGTTTACATAGTTGATGAAATTTTAACGAAGGGTATTTTAAAACAAGTAGGCTATTACGCATTACCACTGCTGTTTGTCAATTAGCGTTGTTTGTCTTGCCACGAAGTCTTCTTGTGACTATTTGATCCCGTGGCACTTGAACCTGAACCCTGATGAGGTGTCGAAATACATGAAAGCACTTGGTTCCAGTAATTTCTTTTAACCCTTCTATTGATTGAATATATATTATATATATATATATATATATATATATATATATATATATATATATATATATATATATATATATATATATGTGTGTGTGTGTGTGTGTGTGTGTGTGTGTGTGTGTGTGTGTGTGTGTGTGTGTTTTGGCCATAATTTTTCTCCTTCACAAGTTTTGTTGTAGGAGATCGCATTTGTGACATTGACCCCTTTGATATTATTTTTTGTTTTTCACTTCTACTTTAAGGCTTTCTTGAAAATTCTTATTTTTAAACTCCTTGGCAGCTTGCTTTAAACCCACTGTTGATATTTTATTCTCGTTGTGTCCTCTTGTCTCGGTAGCCTCTCCCAGGCAGCAGCTCATTAATGCATTCGTCTTTCATGTTGATCTTGCCCCCATGTTGCATTTGATACATGTTATATATAAATTTTTTTTTTCAATTTTTTTCGCTTTTCCTGCCTGTTTGTTTTTCCGATGTTAAGGCAGTTTAATCTGTA